>NC_080716.1:25287400-25319900 GCF_019097595.1 Hemibagrus wyckioides | reverse complement strand
TTATTTTATTTTATTTTATTTTATTTTATTTTATTTTATTTTATTTTATTTTATTCATAAAGCAAAACATTTCATCCTGCTTTATCCTGATTAGGGTCATGATGGATCTGGAACCTTTACTAGTTTGTCATTTTATTTTATTTTATTTTATTTTATTTTATTTTATTTTATTTTATTTTATTTTATTTTATTTTATTTTATTCATAAAGCAAAGCATTTCATTCTGCTTTATCCGGATCAGAGCCATGGTTGATCTGGAAACTTTACTAGTTTGCCAGTTTGTTTGTTTGATTGATTGATTGATTGATTGATCGATTGATCGATTGATTGATTGACAGCTTTTTCTGTTAATATTAAAATAAAGTAGCTCCTAGCTTCTACTGCTACTGCTTGTCATCAGTGGAGCTGAAAGAAGGACTGGTTTAACTCTGATGATGAGGTTTTTCTTTGGCAGTAGTTCTGGAGTCAGTACAAAGTAGAAAGTCAGCAGCTGTCACAAATTTCTCTTGCTCTTTGGTCCTCCATGTGCTTTTTGCTAGTTTTGTTATTTCCTTTTGTTTTATTTTTGATGTTGTCTCCGTCCCGGTCCTGTCACTGGTTTGTTCTCCTAAGGTGTGCATCTGCTCTGTGTTTAGCTCTTAAATCGTTGTCTGTTTCTATCCTGCTGTCTCATTTTCTCATTGTGAAGTCTTATCACGCGCTTTCGTGTTGTTAAATTCCAAACCTCTTCATTCTGTTTTCATTGTTTTATTTTCTTTGATACTGCAAGCTGCTTCTCCTGCTTTAGAGGGCTTTCAGGGTCGGAACAATGAGCGGACATTTCATCCAGCACCATCTTCACATGCTATCATTTCATATTTTACCTCAAATTTAGAGGTGTGATTGGAATTACAGCATTTAATCTTCCTTCATTTCTTCATTTAATCTTGGGAAATATAATATATCTATCTTTAACAGAATTTGGTTAGAATAACAGCATTTGAATGTGACTTAAAGTAATAGCACCAGAAAATTTGTTATTTATAATAAAATATGAAATCATAATTGAAGTTTTTTAGCATTTTGTTGGTGAGGAAAAAAAATCCATGTTTCAAAATTTCCATATCCATACATTGTTGGAGATTAAAGATTAGATTCAATGGACTTCTGTATATGAGAGAGAGAGAGAGAGAGAGAGAGAGAGAGAGAGAGAGATGAACACAAAGAAAGACAGACAGAGAAAGACAGACTCAATGTAGAGAGACAGAGAGACAGAATGTAGAGAGGCAGAGAGACCCTAGCAGACTAGAGAGACACATGGAAAAGATAGATAGATAGATAGATAGATAGAGAGAGAGAGAGAGAGAGAGAGAGAGAGAGAAAGAGAGAGAAACAGAGGGATGACAGTGGATAGAAAGACAAACAGATGGAAAGACCGAGAAAGAGAGAGTCAGACAGAAGAGACAAGACACAAACAGATAAGGAAAATAAGAGTCAGAGAGAGAGATAGATAGAGAGAGAGAGACAGACAGAGAGACAGACTTAAAGTAATAGCACCAAGTTAAAGATCAAGAAAGTTTGTTTTTCGTTCAAACAATATTCTAATATTTATAATAAAACATAAAAACATAATTAAAATTTGATCATTTTGTTGGTGAGAAAATTTCCATATTTCTCAGAATGACCTTACAGCTGCTTGTGTGTCTACTGCCAAAAAAAATAAAAAATCTATATACACATTTACAAATCTCTTAAAAATCTCACAATACACGTTTACTAACAAGACTAATATTTCACCCGCACTCCTGATCCTCCATGCTTGTTTTTTCTTCTCAACTGCCCTGCAAGGTCGAGAAAATTGGTTGGGAATTTTTAAAAGTGCTTGCCATTCTGTTGAACCCTTCAGGAAAAACACACACACACACACACACACACACACACTAGCATTGCACCTTATGCTGGTAGTTGAGGAAAAAAAAAAGAAAATAGTGTGAAAGCAGCCTTAATGCACCTAAGACCTGGTAGATAGATGCTGGTGGATGTCAGAAGGAAGAAAAAAAATCTGTTCTTCTTCCCATTCTCAGCACTCACACTGTTATTTATTTATTTATTTATTTATTTGTTTGTTTGTTTGTTTATTTATTTTGTCTCGTACGGGGTTGAGAGAATGGACGATCGGCAAAGAGGCTGTCTACAGGAAGGACTTCTGGGTTGGATTTGTCATCATATGAGCAAAATTGTTCCACGTCTTCATCAGTCAGCTGTAACAAGTAATGTTTTTTTGTATATAGTGTCAATCAATCAATCAATCAATCAATCAATTAATCAATCAATCAATCGATCAATCAATCAATCAATCAATCAATAATTTATTTATATATATATATATATATATATATATATATATATATATATATATATATATATATATATGAAGCTGTTAATAAGTGCTATATATATTTATACACATATATAGCACTTATTAACAGCTTCAGCTTGACCAAAGTGGTCTACAACACATATAAAGAGGTCAACCAATAAGAAAAAGAAAAAAATAACGTTAAAATAAATATAAACATGTTAGCATTATTAATTATTAATTACTAATTAGAATTATTAATGAAAAGAATTATAACTATAGTATTACATTTAGGTGATTAATGCATATATGGTAGAATAGAGCAGTGGTGATCAGTCTGCTTTCCGGACAGTAAGGAGGCACGGAAAGCAGGGTTTTTTTTTTCACAAACTGGTTATGAGGAAAGTTGTCTTTAGGGTGGAGATTAGTGATTAGTGAATGAGTGAACATAGGTGATTAGTCATTGGGAAACAGTGGAAGCCAGTCGTTGTCCATTGGGAAATAGAGGAGATCACCGATTGGTCCTTTAAAAAGAACAGAGATCAATGATAGGTCACTTGGAAAAAATGGTGATCGGTGATTAGTCAGTGGGGAAAAAGTGGTGATTGGTCATCGGAAAACAGTGGAAATCAGTGATTAGTCTTCAGGGAAATAGATCGAATCAGTTATTGGTCATCGGGAAGCAGTGGAAATCAGTGATTAGTCTTTGGAAGACAGTGGTGATCGGTGATTAGCCTTTGGGATACAGTGGTGATCGGTGATTAGTCTTTGGGATACAGTGGTGATCAGTGATTAGTCTTTGGGATACAGTGGTGATCAGTGATTAGTCTTTGGGATACAGTGGTGATTGGTGATTAGCCTTTAAGAGACAATGGTGATCGGTGATGAGTCTTTGGTATACAGCGATGATCAGTGATTAGCCTTTAAGAGACAGTGGTGATCGGTGATGAGTCTTTGGTATACAGCGATGATCGGTGATTAGTCTTTAGGAGAAAGTGGTGATCGGTGATTAGTCTTTGTAACACAGTGTTGATCGGTGAGTCGCCTTTAGGAGACAGTGGTGATCAGTGATTAGTCTTTGGGAAACAGTAGTGATTAGTGATTTGTCAGCAGCTGAGCTAAAGAGGTGCAGCGAGTTCAGGACAGTCGCTAACATTTTCAAAAAGTTGCTAGATATGCTGTAAACATTGCTAAAGGGGGCTGATATCTAACCACAAAGTCTGTAAGTTGGGAACACTGGGCTGATCCAGACCGGAGCACTGGAGACAGAGCAACTCCGATTACGGGAACGCAGACGAGGGTGATTGTAATATCAGTGTGCTGTAGACTGGACTAATGATTCACAGATGGTCATTCAGTGTACACTCATTAATCCACTACATGATCCACTGCCATCTCTCTGAGCTGAGCAATCTATCTAATCCATTTCAATTCTATCTATCTATCTATCTATCTATCTATCTATCTATCTATCTATCTATCTATCTATCTATCTATCTATCTATCTATCTATCTATCTATCTATCTATCTAGCTATTGAATAGAGCATCGAATGTGTAGCTAGAAATGCTACTCATGTGATACATAGAAATACTAGCTGTAATAGATAGATAGATAGATAGATAGATAGATAGATAGATAGATAGATAGATAGATAGATAGATAGATAGATAGATAGATAGATAAATCTGTGTTTTTTTGCTAATATGGAACTTAATTGTAGTGTGTTTGAATAGGAAGTTTCTTCGTTTTTTTCTTCTTTAGCAACAGCAACAACTACATCAATGTAATAATAATAATAATAATAATAATAATAATAAGAAGAAGAAGAAGAAGAAGAAGAAGACGTTGTTAGATTTGAAATGATTTTGTTTAGCAGCAGGTTCTAGTTGGAAATATTGGCACCCTGGCTTCCAACGTAAGATTTACACAAAATCTCAGAAATGTTCTTTTAATTTTTTTTTATTTTCCATGAGTTCCTTCTTCACTCGTCTACTTTTGTGTGCAATCTTCCAGGATTTTTTTTTCCTCAAGCGTGTGCCTTTTCCCTTTAATATTTCCTATACACATTAGTTGCCATTTCTGCTCAACCATTCTCAAACGAAGGTCCTTTGATTCCTCCCCCCCCCCCCCTCTCTCTCTCACTCTCTCTCTCTCTCTCTCTCTCTCTGGATGGGCTCTTCAAAGCTCCGGGATCATTAAACATCCACCGGCCCTCTGGCACTTTTGGCCAGGTGTCTTGACTAAGTTCCAGCGATGACTTGGTCCAAGTATCCGGCGCATTTAATCATGTTTGAGGAGCAGGCGCTGCTCCCAGTCTGACTCTCTGCTTAAATAAAGCTTGATTGAAATGACTAAACCTCGGCCCCAGCTGCACTAAAGGTGGATCATTAGAGGAAGTGCTTTTCAACATGGACAGCTTATGATACATTATTATTACACTGTGATACATTGTTAGAGGAAAGATTAACTCCAACGGGCTTCTGTATATGAGCGAGAGAGAGAGAGAGAGAGAGAGAGAGAGTGAAACCTGCTATGAGTTTAAATATGAAAACACACAGGACATTAGTCGGATACATTCGCTCACTTTTTGGAGAAAGATGAAAAGAGAGAGAAAGAAAAGTCCTATGAGTTTAAATATGACAACACACAGGGCATCGAGAGAGGCCATGACAGACAGACAGATGGAAAGACAAAGAAGGAGACAGTCAGACAGACAGATGGAGAGACAGACAAAGAGAGAGACAGACAGATAAACAAACACAGATAGAGATATGAGATATTAGATGGAGACAGACAAGGAAGGAGAGAGAGAGAGAGAGAGAGAGAGAGATGGAAAGACAGGGAAGGAAAAACAGAGAAGGAGACAGTCAGACAGACAGATAGAGGGACAGACAGAGTGAGAGACAAAACAGATAGAGATATGAGATGGAGACAGACAAGGAGAGTCATTAAGAGAGAGAGAGAGAGAGAGAGAGAGAGAGAGAGATAGAAGGACAGTCTCTGTAGTCTGCTCAGTTCTCTCTCTCTCTCTCTTGTCAGACAGACAGATAGAGAGACCATGTGAGACGTTTCTAGCTGTTTTAATGGAGTGATGTGATCGTGTTGATGGTTCTGTATTTAACAGAGAGTGATGTGAAGGTGTAGATTTTTCTAGGCACTGGTCAGGTTGTGTAATCTGTTGCTTTAGTGCACACACTTCTATCCAAAGCAATCTACACATGAAGCAGAACACAGTCCAGAGCCACAGCCAGCAGCTGAAGGTTACGGACTTGGCTCACGGTCCCAGCAGTGCAGGAATTTCAACTCTACATTATTGAGGTTACATCGGGAAAAATGGCCTTTTTCAGTAATGTGTTTTATTTTATTGTTTTAGGGAATCTGAGCTGTGTACTCGATAAGTTTTGAAAAATACTCCCTAGTTTTTCAGACTCACTTCATAAACAATTTTCTTCACTGTGATTGGCTGTAATTAACACAAACCAGTCACGTGTCCAACCAGTTCAATGCTCTCTAGACCATTCTGTATGTCCCGCCCCCAGGGGCGTGTCCTTCTCTACAACAGCAGTAAACCTGCATCATTAGTGCATTTTAGACTGCACACGTTTTCCTTTTTTCAACCCATTCATTAGTTCTGAGGGAAAACAGTTCACGTTTTTTCTTTTTTTTTATACACGTCATCTGGGATATCATCCACGTTAATAATCTGACAGGCGTGGGTGAAGGCAACGGTGAGAAATCCTCCACATGTGGGAAAAAAAGGCTCTCTCTCTCCACACATCTCACTGTTCTCCATATTTAGCTAGTTGGCTTAGCTATTGTCAAGTGTGTAGGGTTCAGCTCAAGGACTTCAACATGGTGCCACTTTAACTTCCTGTTTCAGAACGAAACACATCAATATACCCAATTGTTTCAGGGGGATTTTAAGTAGACTGACGCTAGAGAGCAAAATCTACCAAACATAATGAATGAATGTGAATCCTTTTCTGCTAGATCTTTTTCGTTTGTTCTCTAAAGACAGATTTGTTTGTATCCAGTGAGTAAGAGATTGCTTTTCGTGCCTCTTTATAGTCTGGAAAGCATGGAGAAAAAACAACTGCAAGCAATTTAGCTCCGAATTTCATGATTATTAAATAAATCCTCACGTTTGGAAGAGTAATAGGTTACAAGAGAGAGATTTCTAAGTACAGCTTATTGATATCTGAAACACTTCTTCACATGTTCAACAGGATATTAGCAAACTATTAACTACACTGAGGACAAAACATTCAGTTTAATTGCAATGTAAACAGATCTACATAAATGACTTGAACTGAATTCGCAAAAGTAGCTCTCATATAAATCCAACATTCAATTCAATTCAATTCAATTCAATTCAATTCAATTCAATTCAATTCAATTCAATTCAATTCAATTCAATTCAATTCAATTCAATTTTATTTGTATAGTGCTTTTAACAAAGAGCATTGTCTCAAAGCAGCTTTACATATGAAACAACATAAGAAAAACATATAAACAAACATATAAACAGACAAACAGTCTTAAATGTTATCCCAAGTGAGCAAGCCTGAGGTGACTGAGGTGACTGTGGCAAAGGAAAAACTTTGATGGTATGAGGAAGAAACCTTGAGAGGAACCAGACTCAAAAGGAAACCCATCCTCATTTGGGTGACAATTGTGTGATGCCGATACAGCATGTGTATAGTGTTATGTAAATCAATAAGGAGGCTGTTGTCGTCCACAGCATTGCTTTGAATACCCCAATCCTCACAAAGCAGAACCCGGCTGGAGCTTGTCCATCTCCGGATGCCACTGGAGCCGGCACATCTGTATACCTCGGGATGGGTAGAAGAAGGGAAACAATGGAACAGAATTAGCATAGCTGCTGTTCATAATATCAGGAGCACTAGATGATAATGTGCATTTAATCAGATGTACTGGAGCACAAGGTTATGGGATGTGTTAAATGTATGCCAGGCTAAAGAGATAAGTCTTTAGTCTACATTTAAACTGGGAGACTGTGTCTGAGCCCCGAACACTGTCAGGAAGACTATTCCAAAGTTTAGGAGCTAAATACAAAAACGCTCTACCCCCTTTTGTGGACTTTGATATTCTGGGAACTACTAGAAGTCCGGAGTTTTGTGATCTTAAAGAGCGTGGTGGATTGTAGCGTGTTAGAAGACTGGCTAGATACGTGGGAGCTGAACCATTTAGAGCCGTAAGTAGTGCTAATTTATAGTTTAACAGGTAACCAGGGCAGGGATGATAATATTGGGGTTATGAGATCATATTTTCTTGATCTGGTAAGAACTCTGGCGGCTGCATTCTGGACTAACTGTAGCTTGTTTATTGAAGATGCATGATTTGCGTGTGCGTTTTCTAAATCCTGAATAATATCACCTGAGCTCAGCCTCGAACCCACAACACCGCTGTGTTTTAACAGACACATTATCACTGCGCTATTCTACCATACACACTCACTTTACTTAATTTAATTTAATTTAATTTAACATAATTAATTATGTTTAAATTAAATTCAGATTTAGTCTAAGCAATTTTTTCTGAAAAAAATCTTGTTAAGAAATCTTGTTTTTATTTTATTTTTAAAAAACTATTCCGCTTAATGATTCCACACACTGCTTACAAAAAAATGTATAATTTTATCATGCTTAAGCACTGTTTATTCACATGACAACAAATATAATATTTTTATTTAAACTACTGTATGTAATATTTTTCCTCAAATCTGAACACATATTTCTTTTCTCCAGCTTTTAATGAAAAAATTCTTATTTATACTCATACACTATGAGATATCTTGCTACATTTGTGTTTATAACACCTCCTCCCGTAACACCGTTTCCCAGAATCCCCTGCTGATAAACACAAAACCCACAATAGGTGATTATTCACTGATCACCTCTTCAGCTCTCTGTGTATGAGTTCTTGCCCTGTTACTGCCGCTTTTCTTCAAAATCTGTATTTTCCCTTTTATTGATCTCACGTATGTTTTCTCCTGTTTATTCTCTCTCTCTCTCTCTCTCTCTCTCTCTCTCTCTCTCTCTCTATATCTCTCTCTCTCTCTCTCTCTCTCTCTCTCTCTCTCTCTCTCTCTCTCTCTGGATTTCCCCTTTGTACCAAACTCCTTTTTTTGTTTGTTTGTTTGTTTTTTTTACTCCTAGTGATTTTACATTGATTTTTGCCCTACTGACTTTCTTCTTTCGGCTTGACCTACTCTTATTTTCCAAAATCTCTTTAACCTGCAAATATCTTCACGTAACATTTTCCTCCTTTTTGTAACTCGTATTGTGAATTTAAGCTTCAATAAATAAATAAATAAATAAATAATAATAAAAATTCGCCATGAATGGGTGATGGAGATTTTTATTGAAAACAAGAAGATATAATTATCTGAGAAAAAAGTCACTTACATGCAAATACACATAAATGTAATGAAAGCTTAAAAATAATATAAAATATTTACTGCTTTGTTCTGGATAATTTTTTTAAAATATAAAAATATATAATGGTGTTTGAAATCATAGAAGAGAAACATGAAAATCCAGAAAATCATAAAAAGGAACATTTTACCTGCTATGTTGAGGCTCTATATATAACTATAATTTAAGTGGTTTATTTTTAATCACTTCATAACTAGAGCTCAACTTTCTTTCTTTCTTTTTTTTTTCCCCTCCTCACATTCACTTCACAATTGTGAAACGTCTGGAAGTATGAGCCGACACCAATGGCAGCTCTGACACCGTGACAAGCCTGAAATGCTCCGATTATTTTCTGGCAAGTCAGAAATTTTTGTCCGGGTTGCTCATGTGTGAAACATTGTTGTGACATGAAATGACACGTCTCATGCTGAGGGGGCGGGATTCATGCCGACGTCTTCCATGATTCCCACAGGAGCGGGATGCTGGAGATAGATGGAGAAGCTTGAGGTCCCATGCCAGCTCATCAGCGCTTGATTGAGAGGCCTGAGGACCTCAAAGCTGCACACTGTAAAACACAGACAGAGCCGAAGCATCAGGGGACGTCTTCTGATCTCTTTTCCACTCTTAGGAGTAAATTCACGTTCCTAGTGGCTGACGCTGTGTCTGTGGTGGATTTTACACGCTCAGAGAGATCAGGTGCAGACGCTGAAAAAAATATGTCTCAGCTTTTTATTTACAGGTGATGAGATGAAGTTTTAAATATTAATAAATTTTAATCTTTTACATTTAACATTTTTATATTCAGCTTCCCTTAACTTACATTATTTGTTCGATGCTTTAGTTAACAGGAGCAAAGCATAAATGCTTTCTTTCTTTCTTTCTTTCTTTCTTTCTTTCTTTCTTTCTTTCTTTCTTTCTTTCTTAATATTTAATCACTCATTAAAATAAATAAAATACATTTAAATAATAGTATTTTTTATTTTAAAATTTATTTTTGTGTTAATTAATTATTTATTTATTTTAAAGGGGTTTTTGTATTTTGGAGTTTATTTATTATTTTTTATTTATTGTTTAGATATTTTTTGTTATTTAATCACTGATTAAAATGAATAAAATATATTTACAATAATACAATATATATATGTATATATATTGTTTTTGTAAGCTTATTTGTTAATAAATTATTTCTTTGTCAATCTTTTTTATTATTTATTCATTGACTAAAACAAATTCCATAATTATCAACATAACAAAACAGTAAAATTCCACATAAAGTTATCAACATTTAGTAACATGCTGTAATGTACACACAAGTCATGGAGGGAAAAAAAGACTCAGTATTCAGTAGGTGTATTTTATTAGCCTTTAAACAAACTTCACTTATTATGTGATAACTTACACATCTGTTGTATCACATCAACACAGAATTCCCAGAATGCATTGTGTGAATTGTACAAACATGAGCACTGAAAACCACAGCTCCTGATCAGCGTCACAGCGACATGGCCACCAGGAAGTACAACACCACACACACATGAACTTTGTCATGTTCAGTCATCATCAGACTGATCACTAAACACATTCAGTACAGCTGGACATGATCACAGCTCACACTACTGAAACAACAGATTTCTCCCTCTTCAAAGCCTTGCTTTCATGTTTCCTGGTTCTTTATTTCAAGGTTCAAGGTTCTTTGTTTGTTACATACATATGATGCAATGAAATCTTTTTCCTTAATTCCTTGTCTCATGGTGCAACAACAAACAGAGCTGAAAACAAACTAAAAACATACAAACCACACAAGAGAAAAATAGAGATCATGGGATATAATAAAAATCTAATTAAATATAATAGACTATAGAGAAAAGTAATGTAATAAAAATATAGAAATATAATTTTGATTCTTGTTTTGTTTTAGTTCACCTCTTCATCATTTTTTAATTTGTTTTGGATTTGTTTCCTTCCCCTGAAATTCTCATGAATCTGATTGGCTCAAAAAATTTCCATCAAGGCAGCTCAGGGCAAGTCAGAGGGTTTTTCCACCACTGGAAAGTCTTCAGTGTGGAAAATGCGTTTTCTTTTAACTAGACATCGATCTATTAACTTTACGCAAGTTAAAAAAGCTTTTATTGTCATTTCCTAAATATATATCTGACACAGTACACAGAGGAATAAAACAACGTTCCTCCAGGACCAAGGAGACAAAACAGAGCAGCTTGTGAGCCGACGACTTACAACAGGAACTAACTTTTGTCATGGATCCAAGTCAGATCAAATGAGTTTGAGTCAAAAAAACAAATAAAAAATATACATGCTGATGTCTAAGAGAAATAAACTACGTTGGGACGTTATTTGGAAAAGGATCTGTGTTGTAACAGGAACTCTGTTCACGGATTATTTTAGAATAACTGCAGTGCTTTATTCATTATTTAATACTTTCAGAACATAGTTCAGCAATTCTGATGTTTAGGGTGAATAATGAATGTCAAAGGAAGCCTGGATAACATGGGAGGGTTGTGTCAGGAAGGGCATCCGGTGTAAAAACCTGTGCCAAATCAAAATATGTGGACCAAATGAACCGATGTGGCAACCCCAAGCAGGCAAAAAGCATATATAGCATATACAATAGCATAATAATAAATAAAGCTTTAATCAAACTCTGTTCTGGCCACACAGTGTATATGTGTCTGACTCTGTTACTGTAAACGCATTGTGTTGCATATCTTATATCAAGCAACATTGCACAATAGTTGTGCCGCCTGAACCCTCCTGTATACCCAAGATACAATCACCAACTCCCACAATTCTTTGCAAGCAGCTGATTGCTTTTATTGGGCTGATTGGTAAACTGGCTCTCAGCATGCTCTCAGAGCGCCGGTACACAATGCAGCACAGTGTTGTGTGCTCTCAGAGCGCTCGCAGCACAATGCCCATTATGGAGCGCTGCCCCAAAGGCAAGGAAGGCTGGAGCGCCGAAACACCAGGTCGTTATTTCAAATACTGACTCCATCACCTGGTTTCGCATGTTAAACATGACCACATGAATAAAAAAACATCCGAGCTGCTTAATAAGAACATGGCTTTAGTGAATTTTAGATGTGTTCGTACACAGTACAACTGGTGTGTGCTCCTTCACGCTGCTCATAAATTCTCCAATCTCTGAGGAGATCCCTCTGATTTCCCAAGAGAGAGGGATTCATTTACAAACCTGCTCGCTGTCGGAGCAGAAAACCACTTCGGCGTGAGAGAGAGAGAGAGAGAGAGAGAGAGAGAATTATTTATTCATTCATTTTAATTTTCAAAAAAATGCATACATCAAACTATACACTTTTGTTCAGTTCAAATGTTTAATAAATAAATAAATAAATAAATGAATGAATAAATAAATAAATAAATAGAACTTTTTAAATTTATTTTAATTAATTTTAATTTATTTCCCAAAATAAATAAAATGAATAAAACTCTTCAATCAATTAATGGAAAAGTAAAACATCTACATTAAAAAAATTATAAAAAACATAATTAAAATAAATAAATAAATAATAATAATAATATAATAATAATAATAATAATAATAATAATAATAATAATAATAATAATAATAATAATAATAAAAAAAATAAATTATTATTATTTATTTATTTATTTTTTATTAATTAATTAATTTTTTTAGCTACTGGGGCACATTTTTGGATCTCCAAAAAAAAGAAAAATCCAATCTTGAACCTAAATAACAGCCACTCATTAATAATCCAAATTACGCCAGGCTTGGTTATTTTCTCTATCAACGCAGACGGTAATTAACTTAATTACCCAGATAAAACTAGCAGAAGTTATTTCAGCATGGTGCGTGTAGGGTTCATCTGATCGTAGTACGCTCCAGGGCTATGAGCAGGAATGTGTTTGTAATACAGTACGATTAAAATATCTCACACACAGAATTCAGCAGAACCGGCATTAAAAACACGCCGAAACCTCTGAGACCGCGTGTGTACGACATGATGAATATCAAATCCAGGACGCAGTGAGAAAAATAGGCTATCTGGTAGTTATTGGTATGGTAATGTTGGGCAGAAATAGACGGCGTCGCTGAGGGGGTTGTGTTGAATTGATTGCTCATTTGCTCAGTTGTGCTGACACTAATATGTTATCAGACTGGAAAGCTGATCCCTGCACTGCTCTCACGCTCTGAATCAGATGATTATGGTTAGCGTGTGTTGGTGTATTTCTGATAGAGGGTCCTCTCTGAGGAACTACCTGGATGAGTGTGTGGTATGATGTGTTGTATAGAAATAGACAGTATACAGGATGTATGACCTACAAAACACATTAGACATGCTATTAAAGGGAAATAAAGGGTGTGTGATAGTGTGTAACCAAACATTTGCTCTTTAACATTCAGTGCTTTATTCCACTTCTTCCACAAAGTTTTTTTTTTTTATTTCTTTATTATAGAATTTGACGCTCTACATTTTATCACTCATCGTTGTGGAACGGTGTTGTTGAGACACCCTGTTTTCACTTCAGCTCCAAGAACACACCATGGACTACAAACATGGCCGCTATGAACTACAATCCCCAGCTTCACATGCAACTGAAAGCATTTTCACAGTGTCCAGGAGTTGTAAACACACAACACACACACACACACAGGCCATTTAGACTCTCAAACAGGACAACAGAGCAGACTAGAGCGTGGACCTTTTCTGGGAATCTCTACACACTTTATATTACATATATTTGCAATAGAATAGTCACACACACACACACACACACATATATTAAATACTTTACAAATAATTATATTTATATTTTTTATTAAAATTCTTTTTCATTCTTTTTATTATATTCTCTCTTTTAATTCTAGAAGTAACTCTATTTCGGTTTACTGTAGCTGTCTAAATTTTTTATTATATTTTCTTATAATATAAAAAAAAATAAAAACAATAAAAAAAAATATAACTTTTTACTGTAGCTACATTTTTATTCTTTTATTTTTTGTATCCTATATTTATTCTATTTTTTATGTCATGGACACTTGAACAGTATTTCACTACATGCCGTACTGTGGATGGTCGTGTCTGTGGCAAATAAAATATGAATTTGAATTCAGTTTGGTTCACACAGGCCTTGTGAAGTAATTGTTATTTTTTGATATCTGTTTTTATTTGACATTCTTGCTCATTTCCTGGTTTTTGTATGCTGGGATTCTGCTGTTGATGTCCTGTTTGCTCATGGCCTGAACCTCTGCCTGGTTTTTGGATTCTTTGCTGTTCAACTCGCATCCAGTAGCATCCTCTCCATTGTGACAACAGCTATAAACAGTCTCGCTCTCACCAGCCTCTCTTGAAGGTAATGAGATGAGGAAAAATAACCCAAAAAAACCTGCAGCTTGTCATTTTACCATCAAACCGGTGAGTGTAAACTCATTTGTCCTGAAGATTTTCCTGTGAACAAAACACTGTGACTGTTATGAAGCACTGACCCTCGAGGCTCCTATAAATGTTACATAAACATTTAAGAACACACTTCAACACATCAGCGATTCACTGTTAGATTCTTTTAAAATCCATCTTATAAAGCGTGCTCACTCTGAAAACCCTGAAATATAAGAAGAAGTGTACCTGAATGATGCACTTATTAGACACTTCATGCACTCAACACTCGCAGCTTTGCTAACCTAGTGGAAAAGGGGCGGGGCTACCAGATGCTGATGCTGGAAATTTTCAAGATGGACAAAACGTTAAGAAATGTCTTTTAAATTCACCCAGAATGTTTGGGTGGAATTTATTTTTTTTTCGCAATTTTAAATCACTGCATTCTAGCTAGCTGTGTCACATTACATGTGTCTGATTTGTGTTATTTGCTGTCAACTGGGAAACCGGGTAACTAGAAACTGGGAAACTCGACTGGGAAAAAAAGTTAGTGTTCCATTTGAGACCTTTCTAAAACACCAGAAATAGTGCATAGTATAAGTGCAGTGTGTAGCTGTTTGGAGTGCAGCTTTACGTTATATACGGTATCTCCTAGTGTATTAGCTGTTACTATAGCAACAATAACATATTAGAATGAGTGCATCAACATAAACCAGCTGGGAGTATCACCCGAGCTGTGCTGTTATATAAACCTTCTGACCAATCAGATTTGAGAATTCAGTCTCACTGTGGTATCAGGAAAGTTAACAAACACTTCTAGAGAGCAGATATTAAGCCTAAATTGTCCAGTCTGAAGGTCAGTGTAGGAGAGAGACGAGGAACCAGGACTGCTGATGTACAACAACTCAGTCAGGAGAGTACTATTTTACAATTCCTTGTTCCTCACTGCCGTTGCGTCAGGTTTGCTCATTAAGGATGAAATTAAATTTAATTCTAGAAATAAAAATTTTGGAATTTTTATTCTGGACTTTATATAATTCTGTAAAGCTGCAATGAGGCAATGTCCATTGTTAAAAGTGCCACAGAAAATGAATTGACTTGAATTGAATTTGATTTACACTACAGAAAAGTTCACTTCAATTCAAAGTCAGTTTTATTTACATAGCAGATATAACAATGGAAAGCATCTTTAAAGAAATTCAGAATATAAATCAAATCAATTTATCCATTTTCATCCCAGTTTTATCATTCAACCTGGAATTCCCAACACGGATCCCGAGTTCTCTAACTTAAACAAAACAATGTGATGTCACAACAACAGTAAACAAAACATTGTGTTATTTTCTTGCGTTACTTTGCCTCGATTTGGAAGGTTTTTGTGTTGGGAAAAAGTGCACAGATTTGTATGTTTAGATTTGTAACATAATTCCGCCGATTTCAGCTCAAATTTACCAACATGACAAGATTTTTCTGAGCAAAGGCGAACAAGAACTACTTTATACAATATTCCTCTTCATTAATCATGCAGAAATAATTCGTGTATCTCTTATTAATATGTTTATCAAATTCAGAGACTTGGTGTACAAACACGACCTTGCTCTTGGCGTCGGGGGTTTTCCGAGCCGTCGCACTGGAACGCTTTCATATCAAAACTCAGGGAAAGTGACTCTGAGAAAGGAAAGCTTTTTGGATCGAAGCATTGGCAGGTTTTTAATGAAGACTTTCCTGGATCTAGTGCCACAGAGAGCACTGTTTTGTTAATAATCCAATAAATCATTTTGTTTTCTGTCAGCTTTTGTGTTGTTTAGTGTATATTTAAACCCAAAATGTTTTCACCAGAATTCATTTACTCAGATAATGATCACTAGCCTTTATTTTTTGTGCCTGCTTAATTCAAACAAAGTGCTGCTTAGCAGACAAGACTGTATTGACTTGATAGAAATGATATCAGTTTAGTGACCTCGTTTATTCTATTAATTTTTATATCACTAAAACCAGTAATTGCTGCTTCCTGACTTGTAATATTAATTGCTTTGTAAATTAAATTTACAAGCAGCATCTGCTGTTGAAATATTTTTATTTTATTTAATTTTATTTTATTTTTCATCCATCCATTTTTTAATATGCTTTATTCACTGCTGGAGTCTATCGCAGCACACATTGGGCAAAAGGCAGGGGTACACCCTGGACAGGTCTTTATTTTATTTTATTTTATTTTATTTTATTTTATTTTATTTTATTTTATTTTATTTTATTTTATTTTATTTTATTTTATTTTATTTTATATTTTATATGTTTTATTCTTTTTATTTGTACAAGCTGTAAATATGTATAGTTGTATTTATATATGCTTTTTAAAATTTCTTTCTTTCTTTCTTTCTTTCTTTCTTTCTTTCTTTCTTTCTTTCTTTCTTTCTTTCTTTCTTTCTTTCATTTTTACAAGCTTTATTTATTTATTTACTTATTTATTTATTTTCACAAGCTGTAAATATATAGGTGTATTTATATGTACTTTCTTTCTTTCTTTCTTTCTTTCTTTCTTTCTTTCTTTCTTTCTTTCTTTCTTCTTATAATGTTCATTTTACAAGCTGCACATATTTTTATATACATATATTTATCACATATATTTATTTATTTATTTATTCTATTTTAATCTGTCAATATGCATATGTGTATTTTCATCTGTATTGTAATATTATTATTATTAGTGGATTTGCGTGGGATCTCCTGCTTTGTCAGAGTCGCAGGTATTAAGCGATGGCTCGTGATCTGTGTGTTATCAGACTGATTTCAGCCTCGAGGTCGAACACAGCAATGTCAGCACTGGCCTCCGGAGAGCTGCACACTCTCTCACTGCTCTCGCTGCTCTCGCGTTTCACTGTTTTATCTCCAAGTGAAAGGAGATGCGTGGAGCTGTTGGAAAGCGAGTGAACACACTGAGTGAGGAGAACAAGGAATATTAAATGCCCCACAGTCGCTGCTTTGACCTCTTTACAGCATACAGCAGATGCCTGAGGGGCAGCTCGAGCTCTCTGCCCCGGGTGAGCTGCCTTTTTATCTAGGTCACCGTGGAGTGTGTTTGATCTTAAGCATCTGTGTGCGTGCCAGCAAGTGTGTGTGTGTGTGTGTGTGTGTGTGGGAGTGGAAGTTTTTAGCATTTGAGTGTACCTGCGTGTACGAGGACGACTCCAAATATGTGCAAATTGTTGTGTGTGTGTATCAGTGGGAGGTTTGGGGTTTGAAGTGTATCTGTATGTACAGCGGTGACTCTAAATTTGTGCAAATTAGTGTGTGTGTGTGTGTGTGTGTGTGTGTGTCAGTCGGAAGTTTGAGATTTGAAGTATATCTGTATGTAAAGCGGTGACTTTAAATGTTTGCAAATTTGTGTGTGTGTGTGTGTGTAAGAGAGAGATTTTTAGGCATCTGAGATATTCAACTTTAAATATGTGCAAATTGTCATGCGTGTGTGTCGGTAGAAGATTTGAGATTTTAAGTGTATCTGTATGCACAGGGGTGACTCTGAATGTGTGCAAATTGGTGTGTGTGTGTGTAGGAGTTTTTAGATTTGAAGTCTATCCTTATGCACAGGGGTGTGTGTGTGTGTGTGTGTGTGTTTTAGTAGAAAGTTTGAGATTTGAAAGTGTATCTGTATGTAAAAGGTGTGATTTTAATGTGTGCAGATTGTCATGTGTGTGTGTGTGTATGTGTGTGTGTGTGTGTGTGTGTGTGTGTGTGTGTAAGAGAGAGATTTTTAGGCATCTGAGATATTCACCTGTAAATATGTGCAAATTGTCATGTGTGTAGAAATGTTGAGATTTAAAGTGTATCTATATGCACAGGTGTGTGTGTGTGTGTGTGATAGAGTGTTTTGAGTGTATCTGTAAATTTTTTGACTCACTCTAAATATGTGCAAATTGTCATATGTTTGTGTCAGTAGGTGTTTTGAGATTTGAAGTGTATCTATATGCACAGGGATGACTCTTCAGGTGTGTAATGTGTCTTGTGTGTGTGTGTGTGTGTGTGTGATACAATTTTAGGCATCTGAGTGTATCTGTATGTAATGCAATGCAAATTGTCATGTGTCTGTGTCAATAGAGGTTTTGAGATTTGAAGTGTATCTGTATGTACAGGGATGACCCTGAGTGTGTGTGTGTGTGTGTGTGTGTGAGAGAGAGAGAGAGAGAGAGAGAGGGAATATACGAGTGTGTCCTGGCCTCCAGCCCTTGTAGATCTGCTATTCTCATTAGGGAAAAAACAGTGAAGTGCAGCAGATGGATCATTTTCTTTATACTCTTATTGGAAAAGCAGTCCCTCAGGACTATAAAGCAAATCAAAACTATTTCTATTAATCCCTTATTTCAGTGAAAAGAAAGTGAGCGAAATGAAATATGCTGGAATCTATCACTCATGATGAAATATGCGATGAAATCACGCCACAACACATGATGGATTTTGATTTTTTGGGTCCGTAAAGCCGAACGAGGGAAGAGACAGACGAGTTGAGCTCAGACGTTACGGGAAACCCCTCGTGTGAACAAGCGCCATCTTCTTACGTTTTGAAAAATCCCCTAAGGGGAAGCGGTTGAAAAACGTCCACTTTAGCCGGAGGACATACTGAATGGATTCTCCATGTCCGATTGTTCCGTGCAAATCCGTAGCCGTCGACGGTTTGGAGGTCTTTGTGTGTCACACTAGGTGATAGCGAGGCCAGTAGATGAGTTCTCCAGAAAGCAGAGAAGGAGAAGAAACAGAAGACAGTCAGCACGTTTAAGCAGCCGGCTTAACTACACCACGCATTTGCAATCAAAATGAATCAGTGTCACCGAGGCAGAGTTGGGTCGCTGAGGGCTTAATCAGCGGTTGTCAGGACACAAAGGTTCAGTGTGTGATCTTTATAAGACGACCGCAGGAGCGACGAAAAAGCCAGAGTCGGCTGCCAACAGCTGTTATTACAGCATTTATCAAAAAAGGGGAAAAAAGAAAACATTAAGTGTTGCTTGCTGTAATTCACAGAGAAATGCATTAAAACTGACACGGATATTTTGGTTTTAAACCAAAACATTAAAAAGTTTTTTTTTTTAATTCATAGATCTTTTGTTTTTCACTGAAATGGTAACATGAAACACTCAAAGGCGAGGTTAAAACTCACAACTTTAATGCGTCTTGAACTGTTTTTTCTTCTCTGCCAGAACTATTCCGATTTCTTTGTAGACCCTGACAAGGGAGTGTTTTCCTCAAAAAGAGGAAAAAGAGACAGAAGTAAAATCCTGTAGGAATGTAAAACCCTTTATCTGTCTAAAAAAAAATAAATAAAATAAAATAAAATAAAATAAAATAAAATAAAATAAAATAAAATAAAATAAAATAAAATAAAATTAATAATATTAAGTAAATAAATAAACAAACAAACTGAACACATTGTATTAATAATCAGTTTACTCAAATATTTATATTCAATTATTTTTATTTTGACATTCTAAACACAAAATAATGGTCAATTCTTTCACTTCCACTCCTCACACCTGACGTATTATCACCATAATCATCTTAATTAAAAATTAATAAATTAAATTAATGTATTCGAAATAAATTTTCCCATGTAATCTTTAAAGTTTTTCATCATTCCATAAATTGAGGATATTACACCTCCCTGCCAGCAGAGGCATCAGAAATCTCCTCAGATGACTGATCTACTCGAGAAGCACTTCCTGTTTATATTCCACATAAAACCAATAATCTTTGTGAAGTCTTGCCAACTCTCCAGAGCTTGTAAGTTCTGAGGTATTTATTTGTTTTGTCTTTTTGGATCATGATCGTGTTTCTCGTGATGTGTTTTCGACCTTCATCTCTATGACTTTTGACTCTATGGATTTTTATTTATCAAACCTCCTGCACATGAATCCTTAAGCTTTTCCTGACTCTGGTGTATTATAGACAGCCTTGTTTACAGCCTCATATCCTTCCAACAATAAACTGATCTCTACAGCCAACACGCAAACGTTTAACATGTTAACATGCTGATGAAACGTTCTTAAAATCAAATGAGTACGAGGTAAGATGAGGTTGACTAGGTAATAAATTGTATATTTGGCTAAATGAAAAGAGTAAAATGGGTCAACAGAACATTATATCCTGAATTAGCTGATTTCTATTTATTTATTTGTTTATTTTAATGATCTTAATGCCAAAGAAGACTTCAGACACTCACTGAATTTATTGTCTATTTCATAATGGCGTCAATTTTCTAATAATATTTTTCTATTATTTACATTTGGCAGAAAAGGAGAAAAGCTTGTCTTTTAAATAATTATTTATTATTATTTATTTATCTATTTATTTTAAAATAATAGGTAAATAATAGTAATTTAATTTAATAGTAATATAATAGTTAGTATTTTCTTAGCTTTATTTCTTTCTTATTTCTGTTTTTATATATTTATTTATTTATTTATTGAACTGAACACTTCTCTAAAATGAAATCTGTTTTTTATTTTAAATACAGTTTGTAGTTTGTGCTTGAAAAATGGTTTATTTTGTCTTTAACACACATCACGGTGCACACCTGCTGTAATGGCACAAGTTTTGCTATTTTATTTTGCCCTTTACAATTACCCTTTTTTTGCCTCTTTGTCCGAGTTTTAGTCCTTGATTTTGAATCATTTTGAGATGGTTGTGTTTTGGTCATGAAATAAACCAATAAGCTGTGTGTTTATACAATGTGAGATATGAAGATTTTTGACCCTGGGGTTTAATTAATGATTGTTAACAAATGTTAACACTATTCTGAGCAATACCACGCTCTTGTAAATACACACTCCTCTTTTAGCTGTGCGGTATTCACTGGATAATGCTGTAAGCTGAATAATCGACTAATATGTTGTGATTTTTACAGGTTAAATGAATGAAAGTCAGTCGATTCAGTGTTTGAATACGTATTTGTGAACTCTGACACACTTTTCTCGCTACCACTTCATGTTTCTATTTTATTGCCGTAACGGCTGCTCGGCTGTTTCCTCCCTCTATATGATAAAGTCAAGGTCAGGTGTGAATAAATACACAGTACAGAGGGTTGTGTGTGTGTGTGTGTGTGCACGAGAACGTTATTTTGTGAACATCTCAGTGAATAAAGAAACACATTTTAAAGAAATAATTTTTAACATACATGATTTAATTAGCAGTGAAAAACAAAGTGATGTTATCTACATTAACCACATAAACCTCTCAGAGCTGGCATCAGGTCAGAATTTTCAGCACGTCTTCTTGAAACTGGCTCTTCCTCCACAAGCTGAAATGAATGAAGGCAGTGTAGCTACAGTACATTCTGTTTATTTTTAATCATGGGAAATTATAAAAAATACATTAGCATTAACCCAGCATGCTGGTGTTTTGTTAATATGACAAAATGTTTAAAAAATGTTTTTAAAAAATTCTAAAAATTATTTCATTTCATTTGTGGTACTGTGGGTATGCAATGCATATAATAAAATACATTTTAAAAAAAAATTATTTAAAAAAAATTAAAAAAAAAAATGAAATCAAAATAACCCAAGATCATGCAGTATTTGCAGAGCTTTAATAACTCAAATAAAACAAAATGCAAACAATTTGTAAACAAATTGTGTTAATGCTTTGGCTAAATAACATTAAGAAATCAGTATTTGGTGGAATAACCCTGATTTGCATGTGTTTTGGCTCCATGCTCTCCACCAGTTTCTCACATTGCTATTGGGGAACTTTATACCACTCTTTTTGCAAAAAAGCAAACATCAGCCATCAGCTTTGCTTGATGGTTTGTGACCATCCATCTTCCTCTTCATGACATTCCAGAGGTTTTCAGTAGGGTTCAAATCTGGAGATTGGGCAGTGGTCTCTTTTTTTTTTATTATAATAATAATTTATCATTTATTATATATATATATATATATATATATATATATATATATATATATATATATATATATATATATATATATATATATATATATATAACAAATTCATTTCTTCAATAACTAACTGAAGCATTTATCTTTATTCATTTTCAAACGTTTGTTCAATAGCATGGAATTAAACCAAATCTACACCATCTGTAACAATTACACAATATATCAGCAATCAGCAAGAGAACTCAAAAGGTGTGTGTTAAAACACTTAATGCAGAGCTGCACATCACAGTTAAATCCCCACACTCTTTCTTTTTCAACTAAAACTATGTGCTTTCACATATATTTCACTTGGAAAAGAGAATTCATTCAAGCTATATACCTGTGTGCTGCCTCTGAGTGACATTCAAACACTACACGGTTTAATCAAAGTACATTTGGATGATTTAATAAAGCCATTCAGGGTTTTTTTGTTGTTTTGAAGAACGGTCTGGTAGCATATGGCAGCAATGTGCAGAATGGAGTTGAATGATGAAATAGATGAAATAGATGAAATAAAGCAGTTTTTTGCCATTGTACTCAGCAGGTTCGGACCTGACTGTAACTGCTCAGCTGCTGGTCCGAGATCAAGAGCTGGGAACCAGCGGGGTGAACGATCTTCTTTTCTGCTCTCTTTCAAACGTTTATTTTAAGTCTTGAATCTTGCGTCGATCCTTCAGAGATTCCTGATTGCGGTGTTAATAACTCAGCTACGACTAGCCTCTTGTCACAGTAACGTCTCACATTTTCTGCTCCCAGTGATTAAGCACTGCAGCTTTTCATCCCACCGACTCCTTTTGTGTATAATTACAGGGCAAAGACGGCTGCACTTGACGCATGACGCTCACCAATCCTTCTATTAATGAAGGTGTAGACTTCTAATGTAGCGTATACGCTATGCTTGCACTCCGATGGAGGAATGGGAGCAGAGGAGGGAGCCATCCGAGTCGACAAGTAATTCACAGAGAAGAAAAACGCCCCAGGCTTCTTATGGGTCATTTATCTATCGGACATGAGTCATTATGTTTTCTAATGTTTTACAATATGGACAGGAAGTCACAGTTTATTCTGCATGCTATTTATATTTGCGTAGCACTTCACATTAAAGGGAAAGTCCAGTCTATTTTCTGTGGAGGAAAAAAAAAAGTCCTGTTGCTTTTAAACTTCCTTAGAACAGCAGGTGTTCTTTAAAATACATGATTGCTTTATGCAAATGGAACCATGCACTGGTATTCATGTGTATGTACAAGCCCAGGACATTTACAGCTTGTAACTATGTTTCTATAACTATAAATAAGTACTACCATCTCTAAAAAGACAAATTGAACAGATTAAATGATTAAACATTAATGTTTACTGACTACCTCAAAACTTTGATTATATTTATAGATAATTATAGATAAAGATTAGGGAGAAATATTATGTCGAATTCTGGTAATAATTCAACACTAAGCATCATTTAATTATCTATTCCTCAACACACCCTTGTTAATTGAGGAGTAATACTGGTAATGGCATTAATCCTATAGCCATCAAACTAGCATTATGTTATTGGGAGTAAGACTTAATACCATCAATTAAGCTAAACATCTATAGATTAGATTAGATTAGATTAGATTAGATTAGATTAGATTAGATTAGATTAGATTAGATTAGATTAGATTAGATTAGATTAGATTAGATTAGATTAGATTCGATTCAACTTTACTGTCATTGCACATAGTTACAAGGCAACGAAATGCAGTTAGCATCTAACCAGAAGTGCAAGTTAGCAGTGCAATATGAACATATATACAGATATATATATATATATATATATAAATAAAAGCTATATATAGATTGGATTTACAAATATATATATATATATATATATATATATACAGTATAAAGTGAGCAAGGATGGATATTGTGCATAGAATATATAAATTAATGTAAATTTACAGATATATATAAATGTGCGGAATAAGAAATATACAGAAATTATATATAGAAATTATAATTATAGAAATTGAGCCACTTAGTTCCAGTGAAGATAACTTTTAATGTTACGTCATTAAAAGAAAGGCATCATGTACAAGTGTGTACTTTCGGCTTAGAGTGTGACTGTCTAATGTAGGGATGTTGTAGCTCAGTGGTTAAGGCATAAGCCTACTTATGAGTTCAAATCCCAGGAACAACAAGCTGCCATCCCTGTGCAAAGCCTCGACCCTCGATTGCTCAGTTATATAAATGAGATAAATGTAAGTCGTTCTAGATAAGAGCGTTAGCCAAAATGTCCACATACTTCTGATTATTATAATATATCTGAGAAGAAAGAGGAGCCAAGAGGCATGCTGCCATTTCTGTTTAATCTCGTATGCTTTCCCCACCGGTCCAATCATTGGCATGCAGAACTTGAGCCAGGATACACTTTGAAATGTTACAAAGCCAAAAACAGTCTCATTATCAATTCCACTCAAATTTATCTGATTTATCTTTAATGGAGAAATAACAATCAGGGTGGTCAAATCCATCCTAGCCTTCTTGTAGAAACACTTGCATCTATCTCCAAATTAAATAGCTGAGGACCAGAATAAACAGATAAAGTGCAAAGAAAAGCCCTGAGTGAGCAACCTGGAACTCTGACCTAAATGATGATATATACTCAGTAAATCTGTAAAAAAAAAAAAAAGAAAAGAAAAAAAAAGTCTCTTTTTCCAAAACCCATCTCAGATCTTTCTGGGTTGTAAGCTTACAATAGCAGAAATATTATCATCTTCAAGATGCACCGCCCTACCCAAACAGATCACTAGATAAGTTTTCCCAAAATCATACTTGTCTAGGGTCAGAATTTGAGAAGCAGCCTTGACAGGTTAGGGTTAGAGTTAGCATGTAAGCTTCCTACCACATCATCCAAATAAGCATCAACAACTAACCAACAGTTTTGTTCACTGCCTCAGCCAGACTTTTTCACAGTTACACACTCTAGTTCAAGTTTGCACTTCCTGCACTTTATAACAATATATATAACATTCCATATTCATACTGATACCATATCACTATACTATAGTCAGATTCAATTATAAGTACAATCACTGTATTCACATACGACCTTTTCTATTTTTTATATATTTCTATTTCTATTTCAATTTTCCACCATATTTCCCTATATACCCTATATGTTGTATTTATTTTCATTGTATCCTATCTTTTTTTCTTTTACCTTAGTGTTATTGGCTCTATTTTATATCAAGGACAGTTGTAAAAAGCGTTTCCCTACATGTCATAGTGTATAAAAATTGAATATGAAGTTGGGGGATATTCTACAAACCAAACGGTGAAACTGTGTACTGCAAAAAATAAAAATAAAAAACCTGGAGTCACAAACAGACATTTCCTCAGCATGCAAGTTTACGGAGCTTTGTAGTACCATTGGTGAAAATAAAATCTTGCAAAATACATGATCACACACTGGATCTATTGCTAGTCATTAACAAAAATGAATAAGCTTAATTCAACCCTATATCCATAGCTTGAAATGGTGTCCTTTTATGCACATCAAAAAAAGACAAGCTACACTATGACTAGGGATGCTACTTTTAGAAGGAATTAGCTTTTTATCCCTTAACAAAGTGCTCTCAAGTGTAGAGGACTCTCTTGCACTTCACTCAGTGTCAGTGCATCATAGAAAACAGATAACATAAATAAGTAAAAGGATTTCGAGCGTTCGGAAACACAGCCATGAAACTCTCTGAGAGACCCACTGGATCATCCCCCTTTTAAAATCCAGAGCATGCATCATCACACATTCAGGAAACATACCGAACAGTCCGGAGCATCGCATCCAATTTCTGGTGTGTCACTCACTTCACACCAGACAAATCATTCTCCGAGATGAAGGACACGTCTACGAGTCGTAACTGTGAGCATATAGCTGCTTTGACAAACCTGAAGCCCGAAGCATATTTCAAATGTATAGCGTGTAAAGGAATTTATACACAATTCTAGACAATTCCCCGAGCCAATAACAAAAGATCTACAACTGTGAAAAATGGTGCCTGCTCGAGAACGAAGGACTGTGCCAGACTAGTGTCATGTAAAATAGTGACTGGCTTCTATTCTTCCAAAGCTAACGACACCCAGGCTTCAAATATATCATGGTACATAGATCTAGGATGATCCTTATTAAAGCTGGGAGCCATTTGCACAAATCCAGCGCTTTGTATTTTGCTTCTTTTTCCAGGCTACACAAGGAGGTATGAGGTTTATAACAGTGAAAGCCAACATGGAAAGTCTTTTGTGTACATGATGTAGTTGTTAACTCTGATTTTGAAGGGGCACTAATATGCAGTCACACTGGCGCTCTATTGGGATTGGTGACCGCTTAGAGCGCACCATTAATGAAAAGGCATTAAAACAAATTCATTGGCCGGCATGGCTGCTTCTGTGAGAGAACAGATTTTCTGTTCAGTTAAATCTATAACAAGTTTATCAGCCAAGCAGTCTTTAAAAGCCTCTAATAAAATCAATTCACAGAGTTGCTCAAAATCATTCGCTTTAGATACAGCACGCCATTTATCAAACAAAGAGCCCTTTCTGCAAGCAAATGCAACTGCTCGGCTGGCTGGCAGTTTTCACATGGGACCTAAATGTTGTCTATAAGCTTTAGTTACCAGTTCATAGGCAGAGTGGCTTGTGGTTTTCACTGAACTAATAAAGACCACACATTTTCTTGGTCAATGCAAAACAGTTAAAGTAAACTAAAAAGAGGACTAAACTATGGGTAGAAGTGTGGAGGCACTGGAGGAGAGTTAGTAAGAACAGAAAAGGTAAATATCTCTCAACCTCTCAAGGAACTTCTGTTCGTAGCCAAAGGTGCAGATATTAATTTGCTCTTACTTGGGTTTGATGCTTTTCCCTGAAAGTTTTGGCCGCAAACTGACCGCCCACTGCAAGTCTGGCCAGCCCTGTGCTTCCACTGCATGCTTGAAGAGTTTTCAGAAAAAAAAGCTTTCAGGTCACCCTGTGGTTCCTTTTTAGAAAGCATGATGAGGCAAATGGTCATCAGGATTGCTGCTGAAGTACCCACTGGACCTCTGCCTGAGCTCAGACAAAGACAGGAAGCACTGCTCCAGCTCCATGCACAGCTCAAGGATGGCCAGGTGTTCCATCTGGTGGTTGCATGAGAAAGCCTTGATGATCTCCATGAGGGGTGAGGACTCCATGCCAGTAGATCTTCCTCAGTCTCCCCAGGTTTTGGCTGAAGCGTGACACTTTCACAATGGGGTCGGAAATGAGGAGATAGCAGAGAGGCTTGGGATAACTTAAACAGGATCTTTTACTACTTTTACTTTTCAGCAATTTTGGCTCATTCTCATAAGCTCTCACACACACACACACTCGGATTCCTTAAGCCCTTGGCTTTCAGCTCTCCTCCTTTTATTCTTGATGTTGCTCCCTGAAGAACAGAACATGTTAGTGAATCCTGCACAGGTGTTGATCACCTTTCCCAGCTCCGCCCTCCATTTAAAAGCAGCACTCAAACTCACCCTCGCCTCCACACAGACCTTTAAATCTATCTCTTTAAGAGTCAGCACTTTTAGATTCAACAGCATGGAATAGAGGCACTTGAATTTTCACACTTCCATAGTCATGAGTTTTGAAGCCTGGGAGCTTGGGTTACACAGTGTGTGGTTCTCCTTATCTTCATGTGGGGTTTTCTTTGGGTTGTCTTGTTTACTCGCACCTCCCATAAACATGCTAGTAGGTGCCTTGCCCCGGGGTCTTGCCTGAACAGCCCCAGGGTGTAATAAGTCTGTAAATGTGTGTGTGAATGGTGCTCTGATGTCCTATCCATTGTATGGTGCTGATTTCAGCATATGCTGTCCTTTATAAATTGGCACCTGTCTCTTCTGCTGGAACACTGCTGTCATCACCTTTCTTAACCAGGTCCACCCTTTGGTGTCTTTGCAATAAAGAAGAAGATTTTGCAATTTGTGAGGACATTTTCCCATGTAGAAACCTCAAGAAAACACCTCTATAACTACTTTTTCGAGATGTGAAATCTGTCAACCGGACAATTTTCTAGTCACCAAAACAACACAGCTTTAAGGCACAAACAAACCACTATTTTTTCTTCTTTTTTCTTTTTAACCATGTTGCATCCCCAAACTTTATTGTTCTTCAAGTCCAGACCCGAAATATGAGACTGAACCACAAATAATATTAACCAGATTGTTTTTATTTATTTATTTTTATTTTTTGAGAACAATTTCTTCAGGGTCAGTCACAACCTTAAAAAACAGCTATAAAAAATTTAAAAAAAATAAAATTAACCCTAACTTACCTGCTGTATAGAGGAAAAGCATGAATAAATGAGGATTGAAAGAATACAGGCCCAGACAAGCTACAGCTTCTCGGCTAACCATAATTACAGATATTCAGATATATGTACGTTTATATTATACCGGTACATGAACGGGTAATAATTAAGACACACTTGATCTCATACCTGAGATGGAAACTCGCACAACCTCAATAACTTTGTGTTTCAAGAAAAAGGGAATTCTTCAACACACTTCAGCATTTCCATTTAATCCTTGCTGTCATTTTTATTGGAAAAACCATACAGAAAGAGAGAGAGAGAGAGAGAGAGCATGAGATACCTATGAAAAATTATTATCATTATGTGAATTAGTTTTAATTCATATTTGTTATTATTAATAATAACGCGCTAATTGTCAGGTTTAAACTGAGGTGCTTTTGTGTTGGTTGGTAACAAATAACCAGAAATCCTTCCATCAATAAGGACAAATTATACTTTGAACTTATTCAATTAGTTTGAGCACAGCATTCATAAAAGCATCAAATTATTTCTTTTCACTTAAAATGTTTGCTGACAGACTTAACAACTGCCATTAGACATCCATTGTAAGTATTTTTCTGAGTAAACAGATTTTCTCTCCAGTATGAGTCAGATTTTTTTTTTTTTTAATCACATGTACACTACAGATGCTGGAAATGGAGATTAGAAAGAATTCCTTACAACAGATACAACAATCAGCCGGTCAGCAGAATCTTGTGTGTTGGAAACGCAACAGTAAATGATAAGAACTGTACAGAGCTGTGAGCGCCTTACAGTCTCACTGGCACGATATCAGAGCAGCGTTGGTCTCAATCAGCGAACCTGCATTAATGCCTTAGATCTTGTACCTTGTCGGAGCCGGATGGGGAAAAACTGCACAGCTAATTGCGAGGGTAAATCGGCTGCACATAATTTGTAATCAAATACATGTCGCTTTGCAAATAATTGGAGCCTGACAAGGGCTTTCTCTGTGTCTTATTCTTCAGCCTAATTCGGCGCCATGGGATCGGGAGGGAAGTTCACAGCTATCGGCCAGCAGGGTGTCTCGGATTAATGGAGGGTTCCCACTAGCGCTTATTCATAGCTAATTTACTTATGCCACTGTTTCGGATGCACAGCAAGAGGGTATGCCGAACAAAATAGACCATTAGGTGGGAAAAAGAAAATATGAAAAGCAGCGAGGACCATATGGAGATAATCAGAGAGCTATGAAAATCAATGCTACGCCAGACCCAGGGTTTATAAAACAGAGTGAGAGCTGGTGGGCTCGGGGATCAAGGTGGCAGAGGATGAGGTCATGTGTGTTAAAAGTCGAAATCCTAAATGTTTGGACTATGTTTGTCACATACTTTGCCAACACTGTTTATATGAGACCGAGTGCTTGTTTATATTGCTCTTGACATATAGGCTGCACTTAAAGAGACACGATTGCTGAGCATGATTGCATGGCCAAGATATGCCTACCCATAATGCCATAGCAGCTTCGTATTCCAGGCGATTCTAAATTCTCACCAGGCAGCCTCGAAGCGCTGAAAAGGTCAGAGTTTTTCTTTTTTTCTTTTTTTCCGGTACACAGGCAGGCAGCAGTGTGATTTTAATCTTCGAGTGTGAAGCATGTTTTCACTCTCCGGCCTCTCCACTTCTTCAGACGGAACTCAAGAGCTCGCATTATGTCGCCACTCGTGATTCTGTTCCTGACCTTGAGTGCCATCGGCCGCCTCCTCCTGCAAGATAAGGAGCTCAAGATGCCCGTCAGCCGTTACCTGGCAACAGGTGCCACACAGCCATCAGAGCTCTTGTCTTGCTGCTCTTGTCTCTCGGCTCCATCATTAGATATCCTTTGTGTGTGAGTGCTTTTATTGATTTGCTCTTAGGCTGCACAATTAAGTCATGACTGTATCAGACTTTCCTCTTTTCCACAGCGTGTTGTTTTAATCGCCATGACAGAAAAGATCTGGAGATACAACTATTTTATATTTTATGGGTTTGGGGGAATAAAAACCGAATTCTTGGCTCTGATTGGTCAGAAGGGTTTCTTTCTGACTTCTGTGGCAGAAATTCCACATAATGTAAAGCTACTATTAAGTGTGTGGTTATTTAAGAAAGAAAGATCTCTAATCATTCAGCTTTGTCTGAAGGTAAAATATTTATAATATTTGTGGAAGGAGTCTTTATAACAGTGGGGAAGTTTTCCTCGACCTCTAGGTTTCTTCCTATCATGACAAGCTGTGTTTTATTCTTCTTTGTTTTATTGATTTTAAAACAGGATGATTTTCCCCTTACACTCAAAGGTTTTATTCCTTACTCATCAGCTGTAGCTCACAAGAAATGAAAAGAAATCAGGCCTTACTTAATCCTTTCATAGTTAAGACGCATGATTATACAGTGCCAGGATTTGCTTTGTTGTAAGATGAATATAGCTGAAATAAAATTGCCCCGAATGTGTAAATGAAAACCTCTATCTTGAATACTAAAGCGACCAACATGAGCATGTTAGTGTCTTGATCTTTGAGATGAAATCCAGCCTGCTGCCACGAAAGGACAAATAGAAAGACAGAAAGCATCTGGATTTAATTGGAATTTACGTTAAAGAAACCTGATACTTATTGTGTGCCTGAACTTATCCATCCACCCAGTCCGCCTGTATGCAAAACCTGGAATTAGTGTCACATCGAATATGTATTTTCGGGTTAGGAGGATAGGCAGAGAGATTTTCTCACATCCACAGAAAATCCACCTCGGCTAAGATGAAGCAGCTGGATAACGACAAGTTACAGAGGGCTGGATCTAAACACACGTCAATGTTTCAGAGTCACTATCCGCCTCTGGCAACCATCGAATTGATCCCTGTGCTAAACTTCTGAAACTTCAGCTCATGTTTACCTTCATGACCTCGTGGCATCTGGCCGCGGTGGAGTGAGAGATGTTCGGTGTATTTATTTATTTTTAATGTCCTTCCTGGGTGTCTGTCGTTGTAGAGAGAATATGTCTTTAACAGACAGAAGGACTGATGGACTATACACTGAAGGAAAAGAAAGAAAGATCCAATTCAGGAAATAAAAGAAGTGAAGACAAGCTGTATTTACTTCCCGTGTTCCACTGTTCAGTGGAATGGTATTTCACTTCTGTCCAACTCAATATGAAGTTTATTGGCACATGATAAAATGTTATAGCTTCAAGGACATGTACTCTAGTTTCAAGCTTTTTCAACGTCTCTTTCTGTTATTGCTTTTAAAAGATAGATAGATAGATAGATAGATAGATAGATAGAAAGAAAGAAAGAAAGAAAGAAAGAAAGAAAGAAAGAAAGAAAGAAAGAAAGAAAGAAAGAATTAGCCACATAAAGTATAGAAGAAAGACAGATAGATAGATAGATAGATAGATAGATAGATAGATAGATAGATAGATAGATAGATAGATAGATAGATAGATAGATAGATAGATAGATGTCAATGAGTTTAAAAGAAAGCTCTGTACAGGTCTATTTTCATTTCCTTTAGTACAAACACTGTTAATGTACCTTCAGAAATATGTAGCTTACTGGCAGATGATAAAATAATCTAGTATCAAGGACATGTGCTTTAGTTTCAAAGCTTTTCAATGTCTCTTTCTGTGATTTCACACACACACAGACACACACACACACACACACACACACAGACACACACACACACACACACAGACACACAGACACACACACACACACACACACAAAGACACACACACACAGACACACACACACACACACACAGACACACACACAGACACACACACACACACACAGACAAAGACACACACACACACAGACACACACACACACACACACACAGACAAAGACACACACACAGACACACACACAGACACACACACAGACACACAGACACACACACACACACACACACACAAAGACACACACACACAGACACACACACACACACACACAGACACACACACACAGACACACACACACAGACAAAGACACACACACAGACACACACACACACAGACACACACACACAGACAAAGACACACACACACAGACACACACACACACACACACACACACAGACACACACACACACACA
>NC_080716.1:25024900-25284900 GCF_019097595.1 Hemibagrus wyckioides | reverse complement strand
ATCAGGAAAGCGACGCTTGTGCTGAACCTCTGCTCGGGTTCGCCTTCATGTCTCGCCCCCGCGCCCCTATGACGTCCAGTAGCAGTGCTGAGAGCTGTGCTTCACATTCAGAAATCAAATCTACTACAAATCTACACTAGAAGTGTCATTGTGTGGATTAGCAAAGACTGACTGCCATGAAAGAAGAAAAGAAAAGAGAAAGAACAGGAAACAGACGAAAATAAAAAAGGTTTTGTTTGTGAAGCTGATGAAGGACTTTTGTCTGAAACGTTCTGTTTCCTCGGAAACCTTCTATTTGAGGGCTTACTCTCTGCATTGTTATGTGATGTTGGACAGGCTGTGTGTGTGTGTGTGTGTGTGTGTGTGTAATAGTGTAATGTCTTTTCATTAAAAAATCAAGCTGAAGAAACTAGCTAACCCTTTACATTAAAGTTCCCCTAAATAGCATGATTTAATGTAGCATGACCCTTAGCATTACTACAGCCTAAATAATATTAACAACACTCAGTAATAAATGTATTAATTAATTTTTATTATTAAATTAATTTTTAAATTTTATTAATGAAATAATAATTTGATTAAATAATAAATATTTTATTAATACATTTTTTTATTTCTTTTTTTTAAAGTTAATGTGTTATGTTAATTTCTGTCACAAAATATGTCACAATTTTATTTTTTTTTAATTGTTAGTTATTTTGGGGTTATTAAATACGAGAAATATTAAAAAATTAATGTAAAGCAATATGAGAAACAATACTAAATTATAAAACCATGCACTCCTCATGACTTCTAACATTCCATGCCTTCATTTTTTCCAGCAACGCTTACACACTTACATGGACAGCAGAGCCGACGTGATTCAGTTCAGAGCCGACGTGATTCAGTTCAGAGCCGACGTGATTCAGTTCAGAGCCGACGTGATTCAGTTCAGAGCAGACGTGATTCAGTTCAGAGCAGACGTGATTCAGTTCAGAGCCGACGTGATTCAGTTCAGAGCAGACGTGATTCAGTTCAGAGCCGACGTGATTCAGTTCAGAGCCGACGTGATTCAGTTCAGAGCAGACGTGATTCAGTTCAGAGCCGACGTGATTCAGTTCAGAGCAGACGTGATTCAGTTCAGAGCCGACGTGATTCAGTTCAGAGCCGACGTGATTCAGTTCAGAGCAGACGTGATTCAGTTCAGAGCCGACGTGATTCAGTTCAGAGCCGACGTGATTCAGTTCAGAGCCGACGTGATTCAGTTCAGAGCCGACGTGATTCAGTTCAGAGCAGACGTGATTCAGTTCAGAGCAGACGTGATTCAGTTCAGAGCAGACGTGATTCAGTTCAGAGCCGACGTGATTCAGTTCAGAGCCGACGTGATTCAGTTCAGAGCCGACGTGATTCAGTTCAGAGCATACGTGATTCAGTTCAGAGCAGACGTGGTTCAGTTCAGAGCAGACGTGATTCAGTTCAGAGCCGACGTGATTCAGTTTGATTCAGACCCGCTCCAATATAATTCAGTTGATATCAGAGATAAATGGCAAATGGGGAAAGTCTTTAGGACAGAGATTGCTGGTTTCTCAGTAACTGTGCTGTGTAAAGCTGTGTCTGTTTTATTAACTTCGAGAGAGAGAGAGAGAGAGAGAGAGAGAAAAGGTGAGGCTGGTGAGGGGATGATGAAGGGAAAGAATGATTAGAGCTGCTGTAAAGTAAGTGATGGCAGGAATGTGTTTCATGGATGTTACAACATTGCACCTAACTATAACATGGAAAGAAGTATGATTTCTGTCTCACTCTTTCTCTGTCTCTCTCTGTCACCCTCTTTGTCTCTCTCAGTCTCTCTCTCTCTCTCTCTCTCTCTCTATTGCTTTGTATCTCAGTCTCACTCTCTGTCTCTGTCACGCTTTCTGATTCTCTCTGTCTCTCATTCTTTGTCTCTCTCTGTCTCTGTCACTTTTTCTGTGTCTCTCTCTCTCTCTCTCTCTCTCTCTCTCTCACACACACACACACACACACATATTTATATATATATATATATATATATATATATATATATATATATATATATATATATATATATATATATATATATATATATATATATGTACATATATATGCATGCAAGAATCAAGGTTTATGCATTGATTTTTAAATGCAGTATCACTTTTTTTTTCTTTGCTATTCAGACCATATCTTGGCTTGTGAATCGATAGACTGATGGACCATTTTTCCAGTCTGAATCATTTTTTTTTTTTTTTTTGCTCACACCCTCTCAAGCAAAACTACAAGCTGCTTTTGTCAGAACAGATAAATATCCAGGACTTATGAATTAAAACATACAAATTTTTAATGTTGTTACCCTGAACGTTAACACTGTATTCAAGTTTGCAATTTGGCACAAATTGAATTCATTAAAGATATATTGTAAAAGTGGTGTGCGTTTGGAAAAGCTGTGAATAAATGAAAATCCCAAGGCTCATGCTCTGAGGAGAAATGATTGCACTTACATTTCCATTTCTGGCAACAGATGCCGGTGTTTAGCACAAATTGCAGAAGCGTTTTGAAGTCGAGAAACGCTTATTATAGAGCTGTAAAATATAAACAAGGTGAAGATAATTATCGGGAATAAACAATAATCAGTTCTAATACACTAGCTGAGTTTCTGATACTTTACTATACTTCTATGATAAGTTACTGATTCATTTTGTAAAAATCTAAACGAATGGGCCATTAAGTCTTTAATACCTTATTGTTTTTCTCAAAAATACCAAATGTAACTCATAAAATATAATCCCTCAATCCAACCAATGGGAAATCGGGGGCGGGAGCAAGGCATATGTCAATCAGTGATCAGCCAATAAGAAGCTAGATGAGGAAATAAAAATACGAGGTAAACATAAACAAGTACATTTTTGTCAGCACATGTATGTTGGAATAAGCAATACCTCAAAAAAATAACAACCCAGAAATGACCTCTTCACTGACCAAAGCAAAAAAAACTCAAGTTAACCCCCTTAAACACCCCGGAAATTATTTTTATTTATTTTGAACCATATTTTTCAGTCCCTACAGTGGAATAGACGTATAGCAATGATCGCTATGTATCTCCAGTATATATAACTCTGGACCTGGAGAGCGATATTCACCGTAATATATAAGAGAGTGAATGAAGGATGTAATAGAGTTGAAAAGGTGTTTTTTTCTTATTCCTTTTCGAGTGTCCTTCAAATCATTGCATTAAGTCTAATACAGGAAATAGAGGGCTCATGTCAAGGTTAGCACTGCTATCTGAAGCTGATTGAAAGTGAAACAGCTTTAGAAAGAAGGTGTATATATTTCAGTTATGGTCATCTTCAGAATAATTTATAGTTATCTGTTCAGTCTAGGCAGAGATGTATAAGAAAAAGGCTAACAAAAATCCACTTAAAGTGTCTGTCATGGCACATGTTATATATATATATATATATATATATATATATATATATATGTATATATATATATATATATATATATGTATATATATAGCTTATTAGTCGGCTCAAAATATCCAGCAATATCTACACAGGGAAAGTTTCCACAGTAAATTTCTTTCATCCCAGGCAATAAACAGTTTATAAGTTGGAATCCTGTTTAATGTATATGTTCATGTCTTTATCTGCAAACACACAGCCTCTACACACTCCAGTTCTGAGGCTTGGAGTTAAGGCAGATATTTATTAGACGTATTTAATGATTCGAGCAGAACTGGTTTTTAAACACGGATAAATCCATACGTTCATTTGTACGTCCAGATTACGTCTAATGAAGATAAATCTTTGCCCAGCACATTACCGAGATATTTATTGTGGTCTGAGTTTATCGTGCGGAACTGCTGAGTCTTATTCAAGCTGGTAAAGGAACATTACAGTGTGTGTATGATTTTTGTTGTTGTTGTTGTTCTGTATTTCCTCATTGGAATGTCTTCATTTCAGAACCTGCCAGGTGAAGCACAGCGTGTAAACAGCAGCCGTATACATTACAGACATGGGTCATTACTGTAACATGACATACACACGCTATCCAAACGGGGGTCTGTCCTCAGGTTCATGTTCGTAGCTGACAGGAGTGATCTTCTGCTATTGTAGCCCGTCAACCTCATGGTTCGATGTTTTGTGTGATGCTGTTCAGCTCAACACAAGTGCACAGAGTGGATATTTGAGTTGCTGTGTGCTCAAACAAGACTGGATGATTTTTTTTTTGTCAGTGACAACACACACACACACATACACAGTACACTATATATCACTGTCACTTCAGCTCAGCTCAAAAAAAGCTGATAAAATCCAGGCTGAAAATTTTGTAGTTAAGTTGTAACTGCAATATTACTGTAGACGTGTGGGCGTGGTCAAAGAACCGATATGTAAATAAGGGGCGGGACCAATGGAAGTAAGTGGTAAGGATCGCAATTCTGCAGCAGTGATGAAAGAAGAATAGAGCTCCGAACAGAATAGAGCTGTTTTAAAAATAGAAGCACTGAAAGCAAACAAGGAAAATAAAGCACGAGCCTGCCTCCATTTTGTCCTTTTAAGGCTTTATAAATAAATAAATAAATAAATAAATAAATAAATAAATAAATAAATAAATAAATAAATAAATAATAATAATAATAATAATAACAGCCTGGGAGATATAATATTAGGTTATGATATATATTACACCACACAATCAAAAGGAAGGGTTATATATATTTCTATCACTTGATTAATATATGGAACACCAAAATGATATTTAGAACACACTTTCAATTGAAGAAAACCCAATGAGGATTTCTAGAAAAGCTTCATTGCTCTCTAAGGGTTCTACATAGAACCATTTAATGGGAGATTAATCTATTGGCTAAGGTACAGAACCCCGGGGATCTACATAGAAATATTTTATGGGAGAAGGTGCTGTTTGCTAAGGTGTGGAACTCTGGAGTTCTATATAGAACCATTTTATGGGTGATGAATCTATCGGCTAAGGTACAAAACCCCAGGATTTTACATAGAGCCATTTTGTTGGAAAGTAATCTATCGGCTAAGGTACAAAACCCCAGGGTTCTACATAGAACCATTTTATTGGAAATTAATCTATTGGCTAAGGCACAGAACCAAGAAGGAACCATTTTATGGGAGAAGGATCTGTTGGCCAAGTACAGGCCCTGAGTATTCTATATTGAACGCTTATGGAACATATTTTCTTTTTCATTATTGTTTTCCTGTAACCTCATACCCGGAAGTGTTTTATTCCTTACATAAGTTCTCGGAGGTGACTGCATCCTCTCTTCATATGATTATGAAGCGTTCTGTCTGGCAAACTGACTTCACAGGTGATTAGTAGAGATAGAGGAATCACTGTCAGTGATGAGAGAGAATGCTAAACGGAGGCGTTTGTGGGCGTCAGCAGCGTCCTTGACTCTCCTTTCCTGTTCTTCACTCACTCCAGATTCTCCCCCAGTGGCTTTCAGAGCTCCTTCTTGAAGACGAGCACCGGAACATATTTAACAGCCTTGCAAAAAGCAGCACTTCCTGTCTAGAGGAACACATTCATAAAGAAACAGGGAGAGAGGCAGAGCTGATTAGCTTCCTTGTGCTGATCCGAGTCATCGCCGTCGTCCCTATGAAATTAAGCCTTGACAGTCTCTCCAGCCCTAGGGATAAATTTTCAGAATTTCAGGAATAAAGCTCTGCCGCATGTAGCATGGCTTTCAGTAAAGAATCGCCATCAACATGCTAATTTATTCCAAGGATTGTGTATCCGGAGCTGCTTAATGAATCCTAACCGTCGGCATGCTTAAAGGGAACAAAACAGCCAATAGTCTCTCATAATTTTCCCATTTTAATTAACATTTCGACAGCAGTCACCCAAGGGCGCACTGATAGAACCGCTGTTCGGTTGATCAGAGGTGCTCTATTAAGCTTGCATTCGGGTTCAAATCGCATTTTGCCCATGTGCTCTCTGTGCCTGTGCATCCCCGGGGTAACCATCAGCTCTTTTCTTAATGGCAAGAGAAAAGACACACAGGGTCCATCTTCACCATCCATCACTGTGTTCAGCGTTCGGAGACAGCGACGCCCACACTAACCCCAACCTGACCTCGCCACTCCAACCTGTCATTTAGATCATCTGTTCCTTTGTACGTCAGAGTATCGCTATGATTTATATTCCAGGTCACTTTCTGTGAAAGTTTCCTTTAGGAAACACATCCTTCTCATAAAGATTTATGGGTTGTAGCTCGATTTATTATTTATTTAACCATCATTTTACCTGAGAGGTCCAACTCAGACACTTTTACAAGGGACGCCTTTTTATTTAACCTGACAAAAAGCAGAAAAGAAAATACATGTGTTAGGAATCTTTTACAGGCAGGATACATATATATATATATATATATATATATATATATTGGTGATTGTGGCCAAAAATGCTTGATTTTCAGATTTTGTTATGCCTTTATTTTTTGCTGAAAGCTATTTAAATTGCTGAAATTGCAATTACAAAAATTCTTCTTTTAATCTTCTACCACTGAACACACGTATTGAATGACTTTCTATGAGAGCCGTGTTCATGTCCGACGCACGCGAAACGCAGCGGACTTTGGCTGACTGTGTGTTTTGATTAGGTCACATGATTGCGAGTTGCAGAAAATCTGCAGTCATTTTGAAAAATTGCACGCTCTTCAGAATATCACAGAGTTTGCTTGAATTTGCATTCATTTTTTTAAATCAAACATTCTCGAGGAACTGAATATAGTTTTATGTATACAGGATAGGGGTGTAGTCGAAAACAAAAACAAACCAGTTCCAAAACCAGGACTAGCAGTGCACCTCGAATGCTAGGCTTCTTCTCTGACTTCAACATAAAAGACAATTTTTTATTTTTTTTTATTTTTCCAAACACTCAGCCAAGACCAAGGCTATACCAAACAAGACCAATGATCAATGATCAAGACCAGTCCACGTCCCACAAATGCTAAGCCAATTTCAAGCCAGTACAGAAAACATCTTGAGACCAGCCTCAAGTCCAAGAGACCTTAAGACTCAAGTTCTACAGTCCTTGGAAATACCAGTGCTAAGATTCATAGAACAAAAAAATAGACAAAAATAATAACAGTTTAAGAGTTTCTGAGATTCTATTTATTTATTTATTTATTTATTTATTCATTCATTTATTTCCACCAACAGGTGCTCAATATTTCAAGATCAGCTTAAAAGGTTATGGTTAAATTGGAATCGTATCTCCCTCGCTAATCAAAACCGCTCGTTTTTACTCATCGCTACTTTCTTCCCTCGAACTTTTTAGCATCTGCCAGAAAAAAAGCATGTGTACTGCTGGTTCGGCGTAGGCGTGTTTGCAGGTGGAGACTCAATTCATGTGCAACATGTCTGCAGCATGTGAGTAAACAACAGCTGTTAATCTTTCTGGACATTGGCGTGAATGACTGAAGCCCCGCCCCTGAGTATTTCTGTTTGCAGATTGGCTGGTGGACATAAGAGTGTGTATTTTTCCTTGGCTTTGTTGTGGTATAATCTATGGTACATCTATTGTATCTTTAGTGTCTATCTTTTACCTGGAAACGTGAATTGAGTATACCTTTTATTCTATTTTTATTCTACCTTTTATTCTAATTGATCTTAAGGAGCTCTGTAATTAGCTGTGTGTTGTTATTTTGATAGCTTTATGTTGTTATGTTGTTTTATGTAGCACCAGGAGAAACGTTGTCTTATGTCACCATGTACTGCGTCAGCTATATATGGTTAAATAGCTTCTTGACTTGACTTGACTAGACTTGAGGAGCATTTTAATAGCTAAATTAAAGCCGCACGCACCTTCCTGGATCAATAATACTTACACAACATGTACTCTTAAAGGCTCCATCATACCGACTAAGGAATATACACTTTGCTGCTTTCTTTTCATTGAGTCCACATAACATAAAATAGCATATAGGATACTAAATTGTATCATTTCATGCATCCTAAATAGTGTAAATGGCATGAGTAGCGTTCTCATACTGAAAACTCCATCAACAAGTGCACTTCATGTACCATGAAGTGGATGATGCACTTATTCAACTGAAACAATGAAGTGTGGAATGTTGGATGCTTCATGCACTCAACACTCACAGCTTTGCTTACATAGTGGATGAGGGGCGGGGCTACGAGGCGCTGGATCAGGGAAAATTTTCAAGATGGTGAATGACACTTCAGTGGACAAGACGTAAACATACAAATAGAAGACGTAAACATACATACAAATAAAGACTATCTTTTAAACGAATCTACACACATTGTATGGTTCAACATTTTAAAAATTCATGGTATTCTACTCAAGCTAGCAGCATCACGATACGTGTATTTGACGTTATTTGAAATCGTTCATGGAAATGGCTTCAACTTTCAGCTAGTGCAACATTATGCTAGTGTTCCATTTGAGACGAAATAACATTAATACACTAGATGCTAAAGTGCATAGGGTGTCGTGTTTAGACGCAGTTATTTAGAACGCGGTTCCACATGTTCAAGCTACAAACAATTACGTGTCCCTGCTCAGTTTGTTTTTTATTGCATACGTTCCTACTCAGAATGTCCTACTTTGTAAATAAAGCAGAAGTTATTATAAAGTTAAGAAGTGGCGACGTGTTTACTTTCATTTGTTTACATCCATGTTGATTTGGTGTCACTTGCGTTTTCTGAATTCCCGAGTTGAAATAGTGTCTTATTTGTGTTTTTATAAATTATAAGTTACAACCTTTAATCAAATGCAGCATTCATCTCTCTCTGTCTCTGTCTGTCTCTTTCTCTCCCTCTCTTTCTTTCAGACACACACACACACACAAACGCTCTGTATTTGAGTCCTTTCTGTGAACATCTCCCTGAATCATTGGATGTGACAGTTGAGTAAGTGGCACAAGCGGCAGCGCTGAGGTTCAGATAGGATCCAGGCCTCCCGGGCCTTTAGTGTTTAATAAGTTTATCATTAATTGCTACCTCGGGGGAGGTTTGTACTTGAATTAATTAGTTAGATAGAAGAGGGGGAAAAAAAACACTCGGACCACTGGCTCAAAAAGCAAGTGGAGCAGATATGTGGCACAGCAGCGTCCCGGTGCGCAAGCAGGCATCCAGCTGTTGCTCTACTCACTGAGGTTTTCCTACACCGCCGTATCTGCGTGTTGTTCCGAAGATCTCTATTGTATCCGATTAAACCTAACCTGATTAATTCATTTCTGGTCAGTAAATCTCCATTACGTCTTAATGAATGGGATTAATATGAATTCAGCTAATATTCGAATTAACCTTCAGAATCTCCTCATCATGTTGGAATGAATTTGATTAATCTGAGTTTGAGTAAACTCCACATGCGCTTCATCATGGCGGAAAGAATTAGCTTCGGAACTGAAATCCAGCGTGTACATAAATCAAATGATTCATTTTTTTAATCTCTGTATCAGTGATATTCCAAGCATTTTACTGTAAAAAAAAAAAAAAAAAGTTTTATTTTTTTATTATTTAGTGTGTATAACAAACAAATATTAATTAAGCTTTGGTTTTGTATTAATAATTAATTAATTATGCATTAATAAGGGCTTTATTACCCTTACTATAATAAAATCCTTATTAATGCTTAATTATGTATTAATTAATGATTAATTAAGCATTATTAAGACTTTATTACAGTACAGGTTGTTAGAAGTTCAAAATCCACAATAGATTTATAGATTTCAGTTCTTTAGCGTAGCTATGATCATTCATCTTGTTTGTTGATAGAATAGAAGTCTCTGTAGAGTTTATATCACATTCTCAATGTAGCCAGACCTACAGGAAATTTTAAGACATATTTTTAAACATATTTTTAAACATTCTTTTTCTTCTGTTTTTTTGGTCTTGATTTGACTTTTGTTTTGTTTGGGTTTGTTTTCTTTTGTCCTACCTTGTTTTGTTTTGTTTTATTTTGCTTTGCCCTGCCATGTTTTGTTTTGTTTTGTTTTGTTTTGTTTTGTTTTGTTTTGTTTTGTTTTGTTTTGTTTTGTTTTGTTTTGTTTTGTTTTGTTTTGTTTTGTTTTGTTTTGTTTTGTTGGTCCTACCTTGTTTTGATTTGTTTTGTTTTGTGTTTGTTTTCTTTTGACCTACCTTGTTTAGATTAGTTTTGTTTTATTTTGCTTTTCCCTGCCTTGTTTTGTCATGCCTTGTTTTGATTTGTTTTGTTTTGTCCTACCTTGTTTTGTTTTGTTTGCTTGGTTTTATTTTTGCTTCGCCCTGCCTTGTTCTGTGTTTGTTTCGTTTTGTCCTACCTTGTTTTGTTTTGCTTTGTTTTAACAACTGTATCTGCCAGTGTGTCGATATAAAGCAAAGTAAAATAATAACGATGATAATCAACAACTAGGTGCCATGAGGTGTCTTGTCGTGAAGCATGGTGAATGTAATCACTCAGAGCGTGACTATTTTCCTAGAACAACTCGTCCTTTCTCAGTGTTTCATTCCTCTTGAATGAATTCTGCAATTTGCCTCTGCTAACATTTGATCATTTCTAAAGGAATGACATGTTAATGACACATCAGTGACATGCATCAGAGAACAGGAACCTGAGCTTGTCATGTACCAGAGACGTATCATTTCGTTTCTTTTTTTTAATGTTACAGAATGCTGACTTTGGCGACTCCTTTGAGAGACCACTAAATGTATCTCCTCAAAGAAAATGTGACTACAGGAACTTCAATGTTTTTTTTTTTTTTATCTGTTTGTATGGAGTGTATGTTGTACAGTTTTAATGCATTATAGCAGGTGCATTAACATGACCAGGCCTACTGTCAAAGCTGCAGAACTGACCAGTCAGATTGGAGAATTCATCAGCTCTGTGCTGTAAATCAATTTGTATGCAGCATCGTAATGAAATACATAATTTAGTGTTGCCTTCGCAGCAGTCCACCTGCTGTTCGCGCCAGCTGATGCTTGCAGTTGTCTGAAACAAATCACACACATCACACCGTTATCCAGTTCACTTCCAGGATGAGTATTATGTGAAAGCTGAACGAATTGTGTATTAGTGGTGACAGGTGCGTGTGTGTGTGTGTGTGTGTGTGTGTATGTGTGTGTGTGTGTCATCACCGATGTGAATAAACCTCCAGAACAGCAACAGCTCAGGACAGAAATTCACCTGGGCTTTAGCCTAATTATCACGCAGCTCCTCTGTGTTTAGGGTTGATTGTTTAGTTCCCACAGGTCCATGGCCTAGAGGACAAACAGAGGAAAGTCAGCTTTCAATTTATGCATTGATAAAAAAAAACTCTGTCATTGATAGAAAAACATATAATTGAAAAATATTTGTCAGTGACACGATCTCAGAATTATCTTTTCGTAAAGGAATAAAACACTTCCGGGCTTTTCACCTAAAATAGCATCATTTTAAACCTAATCCTGGGTTATCTTGTTAGACGTTGTTTCACACCGCTCAGTCTTTACCCGGGGTTAACAGTTAATCCTGTCTCTCCATAATCCGACGCTTCACACCGTACATCCCTAAACCCCGCCTTAACCTCATTCTCATTTGAATGTTTGCTCCCTCAACAACCATGATTGGATAAATACAGCGTGAGACCTCTTTAAATAACGCCTCGTGAGAAAATAAGAACAGGTCCGAGGCTCTGCGTCTGAGAATCTTTTTGTGTCGTTGATCAGGCGTTCGCTGATATCCAGTGAAACGTAAGCCTGACACATTCCTGCTAAGACTGTGCACATAAATAAACTAAACTGACAAAGTGAAAAATATAATGAATAGAAATAAAATGAAAAAGGAATGGAATATGCAGCAGCAGTGGATGATGTGTGATTATGTTACATGTAGTAACAGTGAATTTTACAGAATGGAAAGTGGCGTATTAAACTAGCTTCTGCCTTTTCAGTCAGTTATTTCTTCTGTCTCCTATTTGATCCGTTTGACACATTTTTTCATCACTATTTGCCGTTATTTTTCCTCCCTCAAACATTCAAACTGCTGTGAGGTTTCTGTGCCTGTACAAATCATGTGATTTAAGGCTGAAGCACTGTTCAGTGTCTGATTTCATGTCTGTTTACATTACGCAACTTATATTCTCATTTTATACAGAAGAATTAAGGGTCTTGTTCAAGGACCCTGTAGCGGGCATTTAATGGACGAACTCTTGACCTTCCAATCAGTACTCTGACACTTTAACTACTAAGAAACACCTTAAGCCCTAAGCTACCAGTCTGTTAAGTATCTCCCATCTTTTCACACTGTAATGAAGTTAACACTGAAGAAGTGATCCTGATCCTGATTCAGAGCTGAGCTTCATAACCCCCGGGTAAAAAGCCGTGCCTCATAACCCCGCTTCTAAATTACACGTGTCAAACGTTCCTCTACCCGGGGTTAAGACAAACAAAAACCAGGGTTAAACTCGGTGTGAAAATCCCTTCTGAGAAAAGTGTTAATGGAAAATAATCAGCGAAGGAGTGAAGATGCTGAACACACTGCTTTCTTAAAGTGATATTTTTTTTTAAATAACAGTCCAAAGTGTTTTATTATGTCGTATATGAGTACAAGCTTCATTCATTAAAACAATGGCACATTCCAGACATTAAATCCACTGACTCTCTGTAAATGTTCAATAAACTATTCAAATCTTTTCCCAGACCAATTCACCGTATCAGCTGTGACACTTTTAAACTGTTATTATGGAGCATCTGCTAGATACATTTCTTTATTTCAACTTTATTCTTCTCTAACAAAAGTTATTTTATGTGTTGAGAATATGGGGGGGGGGGAGAAAAGATATGAGTGATTGTAATTATTTCAGTCCTCTTTCCACACTGCTGATGAACCCTGATCTGGCTAGTCATGCGCAAAGCAGCACACACACACACACACACACACATACACACATACACACACACAGCTTGACTTTTTGGATGTGTCCAGTCTGAGAGGACAGAGGAGGAGGAGGAGGAGGTGGAGGTGTGGGGTAAGCTCAGGACTTCAGCCTTCTTTCTGGAATCTGTCCATCACTGTCCAGGGGAATCACCAGAGCAGAACCCGCATCTCCTCCTCTCCATCCACATGCAGGACCGAGAGCCGTCTCCTATATCGCTCACACACATACACACACAAACACACACACATGCAAACACACAAACACACACACACACAAACACACACACACACACACACACACAAACACACACGCGAACATAAACATACACACATGAAGCCTACCTGCTGCAACAGCTCAGTATGCACAAACAACACAACACTCCACAGCACACCACAGCACACAACACTCCACAGCACACCACAACACTCCACAGCACACCACAACACTCCACAGCACACAACACTCCACAGCACACAACACTCCACAGCACACCACAACACTCCACAGCACACCACAACACTCCACAGCACACCACAACACACAACACTCCACAGCACACCACAACACTCCACAGCACACAACACTCCACAGCACACAACACTCCACAGCACACCACAACACTCCACAGCACACCACAACACTCCACAGCACACAACACTCCACAGCACACCACAACACTCCACAGCACACAACACTCCACAGCACACCACAACACTCCACAGCACACAACACTCCACAGCACACCACAACACTCCACAGCACACAACACTCCACAGCACACAACACTCCACAGCACACAACACTCCACAGCACACCACAACACTCCACAGCACACAACACTCCACAGCACACCACAACACTCCACAGCACACCACAACACTCCACAGCACACAACACTCCACAGCACACAACACTCCACAGCACACCACACTCCACAGCACACAACACTCCACAGCACACAACACTCCACAGCACACCACAACACTCCACAGCACACAACACTCCACAGCACACAACACTCGACAGCACACCACAACACTCCACAGCACACCACAACACTCCACAGCACACAACACTCCACAGCACACAACACTCCACAGCACACCACAACACTCCACAGCACACCACAACACTCCACAGCACACAACACTCCACAGCACACAACACTCCACAGCACACCACAACACTCCACAGCACACCACAACACTCCACAGCACACAACACTCCACAGCACACAACACTCCACAGCACACCACAACACTCCACAGCACACCACAACACTCCACAGCACACAACACTCCACAGCACACAACACTCCACAGCACACAACACTCCACAGCACACCACAACACTCCACAGCACACAACACTCCACAGCACACCACAACACTCCACAGCACACAACACTCCACAGCACACCACAACACTCCACAGCACACAACACTCCACAGCACACCACAACACTCCACAGCACACCACAACACTCCACAGCACACCACAACACTCCACAGCACACAACACTCCACAGCACACCACAACACTCCACAGCACACCACAACACTCCACAGCACACCACAACACTCCACAGCACACAACACTCCACAGCACACAACACTCCACAGCACACCACAACACTCCACAGCACACCACAACACTCCACAGCACACCACAACACTCCACAGCACACAACACTCCACAGCACACAACACTCCACAGCACACAACACTCCACAGCACACCACAACACACAACACTCCACAGCACACAACACTCCACAGCACACAACACTCCACAGCACACAACACTCCACAGCACACAACACTCCACAGCACACCACAACACTCCACAGCACACCACAACACTCCACAGCACACAACACTCCACAGCACACAACACTCCACAGCACACCACAACACTCCACAGCACACAACACTCCACAGCACACCACAACACTCCACAGCACACAACACTCCACAGCACACCACAACACTCCACAGCACACCACAACACACAGCACTCCACAGCACACCACAACACTCCACAGCACACCACAACACTCCACAGCACACAACACTCCACAGCACACCACAACACACAGCACTCCACAGCACACCACAACACTCCACAGCACACCACAACACTCCACAGCACACCACAACACACAGCACTCCACAGCACACCACAACACTCCACAGCACACCACAACACTCCACAGCACACCACAACACACAGCACTCCACAGCACACCACAACACTCCACAGCACACCACAACACTCCACAGCACATCACAACACTCCACAGCACACAAAACTCCACAGCACACCACAACACACAACACTCCACAGCACACCACAACACTCCACAGCACACCACAACACTCCACAGCACACCACAACACTCCACAGCACACAACACTCCACAGCACACAACACTCCACAGCACACCACAACACTCCACAGCACACCACAACACTCCACAGCACACCACAACACACCACAGCACACAACACTCCACAGCACACCACAACACTCCACAGCACACCACAACACTCCACAGCACACCACAACACTCCACAGCACACCACAACACTCCACAGCACACCACAACACTCCACAGCACACCACAACACTCCACAGCACACCACAACACTCCACAGCACACAACACTCCACAGCACACCACAACACACAGCACTCCACAGCACACCACAACACACTCCACAGCACACCACAACACTCCACAGCACACCACAACACACAGCACTCCACAGCACATCACTGTCTCTCTCTATACTGCTACCTGCTGGGAGTTTTTTTCTCCACTCTGCAGCGTCTGAGTTTGTAGCATCAATAATAACAGTATAAAAGTTTATTCCTAGACATCAAAATGTTTGGAGAATATTCTCTAAGTTACTATGATATTTCCCTGAAGACAAAGAAAAGGAATTTGATTTATTTAATTAAATATGTCTCAAGTTTAACATTGGCTTGTTGATACCATATTATTCTTTTCCAATTAACACCAAATCAATTATTTTGTTAATTTTTCTCCTTAATAATCTAAACAGGTATATGTGTGGATTTATTGATTGATTGATTTAAATTCAGATTTTCCTGGTCACATATACATAATATATACATGATAATAATAATAATAATAATTATAATAATAATAATAATAATAATAATTATTATTATTATTATTATTATTATTATTATTATTATTATTATTATTATTATTATTATTATTATTAATGTTGTTATTATTATTATTATTATTATTGTTGTTGTTATTAGACTCAATATGTATATATTTATTTCAGATTATTAAGGAAAAAAAATAAAAATTAATTGATTTGGTGTTAATTGTGGTATTAATTTGGTATTAATTGATGTTATTAATTATTGCAGCAATGATTCCCTCATTGAGCCTCTGGGGATATTTCTGCATCTCCTTTTAATTTGTTGAGATTATCTCCCCCACCCCCCTATTTATTTCTTATTTATTTATTTATTTATTTATTTATTTATTTATTTATTTGTTTGTTTGTAAAATGTTAAGGTAGGAGTTTGTGACTAGGACAAAAGGTGAAAAGATACAAGAGCTCCGAGTCCATTTTATAAGAATGTGAAACCGTTCTCAACTCAAACTCACATAAAACATTTGTAGAAATTTTAATAGGATTTCTCTGGACTTCATATGAATGAAGGCTTACTTCAAACGTTAACCCTGCCTTGTATCTTCACCTTAAAGGTGTAGTTTGTGTTTCAAAAATGAAGGAAAGAAAAAAGTTTCTAGACCTGGAGTCATCAGATGGAGCTTATGAAGATATCTTTTGAACAAAAATCTGGACTTATTGGACACAAAACCCTGGATCTGGCTCATGTCTGTATTTCAGGATAATGTTTGCAGTTTTCCAGCCCAGAAAAATTCCCACTCTTTGTTTTCTTTTATATACAACACACTAAGTGAGCTTCCACAGAAAGGGCTTATTTGGGGTGGTGGGTATTTGATGAAGGTTTGTAAATGTTTTTCTTTGAGGCAGCAGAGGGCTTACAAGTTACAAACTGCCCCTTTAAGTATTTCTAACCTTTGAAATGTCAAGGCAGTGAAGCGATTACAGGATAGAAGAAAGACAAACAGAAAAACAGAAATAGTCAAGAAAATCATTTTCATCCTCAATAGATGAGTTCAAAGATGTGGGTGGAGTCATCCTGGAAGAGACCACGCCCACTCGGAGAAACGTTTCATTCTAGCATAATGTTTTCCTTTTAGGCAGCAGAGGGCTTAAAAGTTACAAACTGCCGCTTTAAGTATTTCTAACCTTTGAAATGAATCCTGTCAAGGCAGTGAAGCGATTACAGGATAGAATAAAGACAAACAGAAAAACACAAATCATTTTCATCCTCAATAGTTGTTCAAAGATGTGGGCGGGGTCATCCTGGAAGAGACCACGCCCACTCTTCTAGTATAATGAATAGTTAACCATAAGATCAGACGATCTTTGCATTGATCTGCAGTGACACTTTGCTCTAAGAGGACTGTGGCAGTAAAAGAAAAAGTAAATGCCCCTGACAGTGTAACAGAGCCACAGAGTTTTTCCCCTTTAATTAATTAATCAACAGTCTTAAGCAATAATGTTCCTGTCAGGATTTTCCCCTCGTGCCGAGTGCTGTGTGTATAACAGCCCACATCGCTGCCACACACTCTTCCGGGTTGTTGTACGCATGTTTATATCGCCACGTGTGTTTTTGTTTTGGTTCATGTCTTATCTCCACCCTTGTCCTGTCACTGCTTGTCTCTCTGCTGTGTCTTTATTATTTGCACCTGTTTTCAGTTCACCCTTTAATTAGGCTGTATAATTAAACCCTTGTGTGTCTGTGCTCGATGAGAAGTATTGCTCAGTGTTTACCCGCCTTTCTGTCCACATGTTTATTCTTCTCCACCTGAGTTTCCTGCATCTCTCTCTCTCTCTCTCTCTCTCTCTCTCGGGCTGTAGATCTCCTGAACCGGCCTGCTGTTGACCTTGAGCTTGTCGTTTGGAATTTATTTGCCTGCTCCTTTACTAAAACGCTTAACTGCACCAGCATCCATCTCAACCTGTCTTCCATGATAGTTCTACAAGATAAAGAGTTAGAATAATGTTTTAATTCACTTTTGTATGTTTTCCGGTTGTGTAATGGATCTGAAATCCTTCAGTTTCGTCAAGATGTAGCAGATATGGGATTCTGGCATTTTAAAAATGAGTTAAAAAATATTTAAAAAAAAATATGCAATAAGATAAATAATTAAATAAAGAAAGAACAGACAGACTATCTAGATAGATAGATAGATAGATAGATAGATAGATAGATAGATAGATAGATAGATAGATAGATAGATAGATAGATAGAAATATTTAAACAAACAAATAAATAAGGTGATTTTTTTTTTAAATCCAATGTTACATAGATAGATAGAGTAGAAATTTAGTAGAATTTTTTAAATCCCACATAAATAACATTTTTTTTAAATGAAATAAATAACAAGAGCCTGACAAAGATAGACAGACAGACAGACAGACAGACAGATAGATAGATAGATAGATAGATAGAGAGAGAGAGAGAGAGAGAGAGAGAGAGAGAGAGACAGACAGACAGATAGATCAAGAGAGAGAGAAAGAGAGACAGACAGACAGATAGATGAAGATAGAGAGGAAGAGAGACAGACAGACAGATAGATAGATAGATAGATAGATAGATAGATAGATAGATAGATAGATAGATAGATAGATAGATAGATAGATAGATAGATAGATAGATAGAAAAGCCAAGGATGTGTTTGGAAGCTACATAAGAACATTATTTTCCAATATATTTTTCAAAAGTTTTCTATCTTAAAATCCATTATTTGTTGCTTGTAAACGCTTCAATTCGTGCTTCTACACAATAACATCTGTCCTGAAGGTGTACAGACTTTCCCCTGTATCTGTGAGCAGTGTGTTTGTGTCTATCAGGAACATTAACAATAAAAAGGTTTAGTGTGATTAGTTAATAAGCGTTGTGGAGCTTGTTTCTGTATGTCTGCACTTCACATCAATCAGTATACATGAAGAGAACAAAAAAAAAGAAGAAGCAGAAGTAAGTGCAAAAAAGAAAAAAAAAATATGAGGAGATCAAAAGTAAGTCCTGAATAAATAATAAAAGAGCTGGAAGCTGATCAGAACAAATAAATCAAAGCCGCCACTGATTTCTACATCAGTCAGTTCTAAGGAACAAAAATGTCCCGAGAAAATCGACATGGAAAAGCCAAAACAAGTGTAGTCGTAGAGACCGAAGCGTTAAATGACATCGCAGTTACATAGACCTCGTAAAAACAATCCGCTTCTCCATGAGGATCAGCACCATGCCACCTTTATTAAGCATTTAGCAGAGCGGCCTACGCTTTACTGAATGGGATTTGCATATTCATTTTACACATGATTTGATTTTAAATCCATTTATGCCATATTGAGGGGAGTATAATACCGGCGTATTGGCTGAGAGCTAATCAAGTCTCCTAGCTCTTATCCAAACACCTGAATTATTTAACAAATTCTTACTTGGCAGTGAGAGGATGAGAAGGGTTAGCTGATTTTTTTTTTTTTTGCTCAAGCAGGAGTGAAAACTTCAAATGAACCAGCAGATTTTTCGAGATGGAACATTCCAGATGAAGATTAAAACCTGAAAATGTTCCTCGCTCACTGTTCATAGATTCAGCATGAAGGGAACTTATTTTTTAATTTTACATAAAATAATTCATTTTTTACATTTTGCATTATATATATTTTTTTATTTATTATTATTATTATTATAAGCGTTTTGCTTAAAATATATGTTTTAAAAAAAAAATATAGATAGATAGATATTTATTTTCTGGTTGTGTTTTGATTTTTCTTGAAAAAAGATAAAAGATAGATAGATAGATAGATAGATAGATAGATAGATAGATAGATAGATAGATAGATAGATAGATAGATAGATAGATAGATAGATAGATAGATAGATAAATGGATAGACAAGTAAACAAAAAATCAATATTTATTTTCTGGTTGTTGTTTTTTTTTATTTTTAAATTAAATATATATAGCATAGACTGAGAGAGAGAGAGAGAGAGAGAGAGAGAAAGAGAGAGAGAGAGAGAGAGAGAGAGAGAGGAGTGTGTGTGAGTTAGTGAAAGAGAGTGAGTGCGAGAGAGAAAGAGCGAGAGAGAGCTGTTCAGAATACGGCTGGTCCATTTCAAGGTCCCATACAAATCGTTTTTTAAGTGTAATATATGTTTACAAGATGTTTACTGCCCTTTCTTTCTCCTTCGTCTCCCTCACTGCCTCTTAAGATTCATCGTAACGGTCCTCCTGATCCCGCCATGCCTCGCCTCGGTCTCTCACTGGCTGTAAATGCATGAATGAATCATTAAAAAAGCAACATTCATCCAAACCCTTCCCAGCGTGACTGTATGTCTCTTGGTTTTTGGTTGTTTATTTTTATCCTCGCTGTGACGGTAAAAGCCAGAATATTCTACGAGCGTCACGAGCCGAGACCGTTGCAGCTCCCTAGCTTGCTTTGGCCTCGTCTGAATTTGTCCGTATTAAATATGGATGAGCGATTACAGGTGAAGCAGCAACATGACGAGTGAATTCAAAGCCACATCATCGCCCCCATGCTGGCAGGATTTTACCTCTCATGTTCTGTTTGCTGTTTCGCAACGGCTGCTCGTGTTTGCCAGATGCAGGCCATCGCAGTTGTTTTGAAAAAGGCTGTGATCTGATCTTCATCTCCAGCGTAAGCAGATTAATTATTGTATATGAGAAGATGAAAGTGTTCTCAATGCTGGGGGGATCAGTTCCTGTTTGCGATGGATGTGATAGTCAATATGCTTTTATTTCATGGTTTAGCACAGCACTGTGGAATTCTTGACTATAATTGTTCAAAAGGAGGTCCAATCGGCTTTCTAGCTCCCTGAACGGTGAATAAGGTCCCTGGATTAAATCACAAAAGATTAGGATGCTGATGAATTCGGACAAATTCTGGTGACACAACCCTAATTTCCTTGTCCCTTACTGTAAAAACCCAAACATATTTGAGTTACATGTATCATGAGAGCTTAATCACACACATTGTACACATGAATGTAGGCTAAATAGTGGACTTTTATAAACCATTAACCACTTAAAAGTCTCAAACAAACCATATATAGAACTTTAAATAAAGTTCAAAATGAAATTTCTAATGCATATCAGTCATCATATGAGAGCCACAACAACGATAACAAGCTGCTTGCAAATGTAGATGTAGATGAAGTTGGCTGGTTCGTCCTCCATTCTTTTTTCAGTTGAGAAACATAAAGAGCATCGATGTTCCCTGGTTTTTGCAGTGAATTGTGGGATTTTTAGTGACCAAACATTACAATGTACGAGAGAGAGAGAGAGAGAGAGAGAGAGAGAGAGAGAGAGGAGCTCAGGAGCTCGAGACATGCCTTTCCCATTGGCTGAGCTTAAAATGGCCGACTCTCTGATCAGTGCCCTGACTACTGAACTAGCGAGCTGATTGAGATGCAGCCTGAATATATAAACTATAAACATGTAAATATTCATATGGTGAAGTTTTCAGTGAGATGTTTATTTACCATTTATGAAAGAAGTCTCTTGTGTAAGCACTTAAACAATTTCCAACATGGGAAAGCATTTTTATTCTGTGCCTTTTTCAGTAGCGTGACAAGCGACATTTTGTACCTTAACATATTCAAGAGAGAGCAAAAAACAAACAAACATGAAGATAGAAGTCGTCTTCCTGTTTGTAACTAACCAAAACATGTAACTAAATGGAAAAAAAGCATAAGATGTTGTTCATAAATAAATTACAGATTGTAATTGTTTGCAAAGAGCTGTGGTATAAAAGGAATTAAACACTGTAGGACATGCTGTTATTGGAAAATGACCCACTTCAGGATGGTTAGAGTACCTGCTTTGTGTCTGGCTTTATCACGTCACTCCATCACTGATTATTTTCTTATAACAGCACGCCCCCAAGTGCTTTATTCCAGCTAGACATAATCTCTGTATATTTTAAACCCAACAAGACTTTTGGCTCAGGTTTAAATCCTGCACCGAGGAGAACTCACACACCAAAAGGTAATTTCCCATCTCTGCTGTTGTTTAGCAGCTGTCAGTGGCCCTGAGCTACAGAAGCCCGCTTGGAGCCATTAGCGACTTCTCCAACGAGAAGCCTTTTTTTTTCCCCCTCCGTGTCTCACTCTGAGACGAACGAGCACAGATCGAAAGGTTCTTTTGAAGCTAATTTACAGTGCCTGAGGGTGGCCTCCATCAGTCCATGGTTGTTGGTTCTGCTGAGCTTCAACCATTCGAGGGGAAATGTGTGGTTTGGTGTATATGTGTGCAGTGAGGAAATCCAGATGGAGGTCAGTGCCAGAGAATTCCACAGGCCTGATGTACCGGCCGACGGGGAGACAATGCTTTTCCCGCACCGTGTAAATAGCACGGGCCGTCTTCCCTCCCACCTCATAAAAAATCTGGATGTGTTTATGCCCTGGACGGCTCAGCCAATGAGAAAGGCATGTCTTATGCTCTCTCTCTCTCTCTCTCTCTCTCTCTCTCACTCTCTCTTTCTCTCTCTCTCTCCCTTTCTCGCTGCACAGCTCTCCAGAGATGGGGCACGACAGCACAAATGAGTTTGACAGACAGCCGTGCTGAAGAATTGGGTCACGGAGAAGATATGCGAAAAAAGGTGAGAGGATGCCATGGGTAGAGTGTACTTAGAGGCATCCAATAAAAGAAAATATTTTATTTATATATATATATATATATATATATATATATATATATAGGCCAATTTAATAGAAACACCTGTACCCATGCTTATCCATGAAATCAACTAATTAGTATAAGCTCATGCTCATCATTAGAATAAGGGCAATAATTAGATAGAATAGATCTTAATGATCTGAGTGATTGGGTCATGACATTGTTGTTGTCAGAGCCAGACATGTTGGTTTGAGTACTTCAGAACCTCCAGGGAATTTCTCACACACGCTTGCATGCCATAGTCTCTAGAGTTTACCCATGGTGCAAACAAACAAAAAACATGAGGAGATGCTTATTTGGGCAGTGGTGTCTCAAGTGGTTAAGGATCTGGGTTGTTGGTTGGAAGGTCAGGATTCAAGCTGCCACTGTTGGGTCCCTAAGCAAGGCCCTTAACCCTCTCCACTCCAGAGGTGCTGTATCATAGCAGACCCCATGCTCTGACCCCAACTTCTAAAATTGGGATATGCGAAGGAAGAATTTCACTATGCTGTAATGTATATCTGCCAATAATAAAGGCTTCTTGTTCTTTATTTAGCATTACCATGGAAGAAGTGTCTCGTGTTAGTGCTTTATATACAGTCATAGAAAAATACAAATATTTTCTGGTTTTTCAGTAACATGACAAGCTGTATTTTTTTTTCTCTTATTATATTTAAGAGAGACTAAACATAATGTGTTCTTCATAAATAAATAAATAACAGATTGTAACTGTTTGCAAATAGCTGTGGTATAAAGGGAATTAAATGCTTAAGGGCATGCTGTCTAATGTCTAAACTAATTAGTATAAGAACTTGTACATAAACTAATGTTCATATCAAAGATTAGAATAGGGAGTAAATCCCAATGATGTCTGTGATTTCTGAACGAGACAGGCTGGTTTGAATATTTCAGAAACTGCTAGGAATCTTGTTGGATTTTCAGACACAAGAGTGTCCAGAGTTGTGAAAGCATCCAGTGAGCGGTAGAAATGCTTCATCGGTGAAGGTTTGAGCTGATACTCATGCAAACAGCCATTTTTTTACAACCATGGTGAGCAGAAAAGCATCTCAGCTCGCACGACACACACAAAATAATATACTGTAATCAGCAATAATCATTGCTAAACATAACAACAACTCTCTGAAGTGTTTTATTTCTCTTGTACCACAGCAACTTGCCCATATATATTTTCTCATTTCGGTGAAAAAAGGAGCCGTGTTTTATCCATTTATGTTTATATAAAAGCAAGTTCCTGTTATCATTGTAAACAATCCCACAAAATGCCTCTCATTTTCAGTGAATAAGATAAAAGATGCAGTTTTAAATGTTACAGTGGAAGCACTTTGACCCTGAAGGCTTTTCTGTGTCAGAAAACTATTTCCTCTAAAGTGCTGACACTGGAGTCTCCTTCCATAAATGTTAAATAAACATTCTCTAAGAGAAGACGTCAATATTTCAACAATTACAGACATTTTTTTTTTTGTAATCTGTTTATATGAAGTGTCTGCTATATAAATCCCGGTGCGAGCTGTCGCTATAGAAACAATAACATATTAGAAGAAACAGCTGTCAGAGTGGCTGTTTAGAAAATGAATTCTAACCAATCAGGATCGAGAATTCAGACAGCGCCGGGGTATATGTTTCTTTTGGCACAACTCTGGGAAATTTTTTGGCAGCTCAGAACACTGGCCGCTGCTCCACATCAAGCCGGAGGGATTTTTTTTATAAGAAAAAATTATTTTATTAACTCTTTGCCATTCGGAGCATGTTTGGAAGTGTACAAATGAGGTTTACAGCTTGGTGGTGTGGCAGAACTCCATGCCACCCTTCACAAACTGTATGAAAACAGATTCAAAAAGGTTCCGAGTGAAAAGAATGGCAGGGTTACTTCATAGCGGAGGAATGCGCTGGCTAGAAGGGTGGAGGAGAAGCAGCAGCAGCAGCAGCAGCAGCACAAGACTCGTCTCTGATTAAATAATTACACCTAAGGCGACGAAGATATGAGTGTATTCAAACACCCAAGAGATACTGATTATTATTACTTATTATATTCCCCAAACTCCAAGATGATGATGATGATGATTACATTATTATCATTAGTAGTAGTAGCAGAAGTAGTAGAGTAATTAGCGTTATTGTGTTTGTTGCTTTTGCCATAGTAATAATAGGAAAGAGCCAAATGTAATAACTATAATAAGTCAGCTTGACAAATAATGTAATTTTTTTTTGTTTGTTTTTCAGCTTTTGTGTCCGTCCTGGTTGCGGATTACATTTGTCTTAGGTTGCTCGTATTACCTTTAGCGATCCGTCTTCATGATGGTGTTTGTTATGTAAAAGCAGCTATTACTGTTCTTATTTTATTAGTATTATTGTTACCGCAATAATAAAAGAACTTTCAAAAAGGGCTAAAGTGCAGTTTAGCGTTTGCAGTCTTCAAGGAGGAATAAAAAATCGCCAGCAATCTTGCGCAAAGAAGAACAACATTAATTATTAGGCCGAGCAGATGAAATGTTAAGACAAAGCGTTAGAATATTCCTCACATCTTTTTCCAGTCAAAGGAATAGATCGAGAAAAAGACATACGAGGTCATGAATTAAAGAACTGGAGCAGTCGTGACGGGGAAAATACAGAGCTGACAGCGATATTATGAACTCCTAAAGTGAGGATTAAGATACAGCGGCGTGACTGAGAGAGTCTGCGCCCGAATGTGGCGGCAAGAAAGAAAGAACAAGAAGGGGTGGGGGGGGGGGAAGGCAACACCTGCTTGGAATTAATAGAGCTGACATTCAGCATCTCGAGCATGCTTGGCCCATCCAGCTGCTCCTCATCCATTCCTGTAATCGCAGCCCTGCTAAATACATCATTCTCCATTTCGCTCTGAACACGTCCTCGCCGTTCCCTCATTCATTTCCCTGGACGTTTTCTTCTCTCTTCATCGTACGGCATGGCATTTCCCCTCACTCCCTTTCTCGGAGGGTGCGAGGTGTGATCGTGCTCTGCTGGAACAGATGGTGTTTTATAGGGCCTGCTTCCCATACAGCCTTCGATATGGCTGTCAGAAAAGCACTTTTTTTTCTTCTTCTTCCTCTTCTTCTTCTAGCAGAGCTATTCCGCTGTAATGCACCAGATGATTCCTCCTATTGCTCCGCGGTGTTTTCGCAAACTGTAAATGACGGTTAACGTCAGATCAAAGGTGAACTCTGTGAATCTAGAGTTAAAAAAAACATGACCTGGTGAGATTGAAAAGACTCAGTAAGGTTTCCTGACACGGGGGTCACGTGATTATTTCTAAAAAGCTTTTATATCTAGCCGTGTCAGCGCACGTGCTTTATGTTGAAGCATTGCTCGTTTTTATTGTTTTTATTATTCATTAATAATAAAGAGCAGTAGCAGTAGTATTTTTTCTTTTCTTTATGTGCTGGGAATACACCCTGGATGAGTCCATGACAGAGCTTTTTATTATTATTAGTAGTAGTAGTAGTAGTAGTATTGTTATTAGCAGTAGTAATGGTAGTAGTTATACTTTTATTTATATTAATAGTAGAATGTATTCATTAATATTACTAGTAATAGTACTTGTAGTTGTATTATTTTTATTATTAGTGGTAGTATTTTTATATTTTTGTTTGTAGTATTTATTAATACTAGTAGTAATAGTAGTTGTACTTTGTTTTAATTACTATAATTATTATTATTTCTACAAGTAGTATTTTTATTTGTAGCTGAAGTACAATGTATATATTGATATTACTACTACTAGTATTTTTATTTGTTGTTGTGGAAGTGGTATTATTTTTATTTACTTTTATTATTAGTAGTATTTTTATATTTTTTGTTTGTATATTTGTAGTAAGGTATTTATTAATACTAGTAGTAATAGTAGTAGTAGTAGTAGTTTGTTTTTATTATTTTAATTATTATTACTACTAGTAGCATTTTTATTTGTTGTTGTAGAAGTGGTATGTTTCTCTTAACTGTTATTATTAGTAGTATTTTTATATATTTATTGTTACTAGTATTTAGCATTATAATCATAATAGGTCTTGTTGATGTATAGTATTAGAAGTATTTGTATATTATTTTATTTGCTTTAGTAGTAATGCTAGTAGTAATAGTAGTTGTATTTTCTGTTAATTATTATTATTAGTAATAATAGTATTTTTTTTTATTTGTAGCCATAGTCCAATTTATTTATTAATATTACTAGAAATAGTATTTTTAATTTGTTGTTGGAGAAGTGTTATTTTTGTATTTATAGTTATTATTAGTAATCTTATAAGTTTATAATTGCTAGTATTTTGTATTTTTTATTATTATCATGATTATTATCATTAAGAATAGTACGTGTTGTATTTATTGTTATTATTAGTAGTATTATTTTATATTTTTATTGTTATTTGCAATATAATAAGTAAGTAGTAGTAGTAACGATAGTATTTTTGTCTTTATCATTACAATCATTATTATTTTTATTATTATTAGTTGTATTGTATTCATTGTTATTATTAGAAGTAGTATTTTTATTGTTTATTCCTAAATGGTGTTTAATATTTCTATCAGTAATAGTAAAACCAGTATGTTATTAGTAGTATTATTAGTAGCAGTTTTTATTTGTAGTAGTAGTGGTAGTACAAGGTGTTTAGTAATATTAGTAGCAATAATAGTAGCAGTATTTTCAGTAGTAGTACAAGGTATTTCTTATTATTTTTCTTAATATTATAATTATTATTCCAGAGGTCTTCAGTATTCCTCCAGACATTCTGCGGTGCTTGTAGTTAGTTACTCTGTCAGACTGCATTCACATCAGAGCAGAAAGCTTTGGCCCACATTCAGTGAGCACTAACTTTATCTCATCCAGAATTCCAGCGAGCGAACGTAATGACACTGGATTTCATACAAATGAACTCAGTCGTTTATAAATGCCAGTGTTTCTGTAGAGCTAAAAATGTTCAGTAAAGTCCTGAAATGTGCTGCTGTCTCGTTCCCTCCCTGAAGCCTCAAACGATCACATGACAAATAACAAATATGAATTTCAGGGCAAAGAGGCCACAGCGTGACACAATTCAATGAAATATAATAAGCTGATTGCGGATGCTGGGTCATTTATACATGAGCTCCCAAAGCGGCAAAGAGGCTCAAGTCATCGTGAGAAAATGTAGGACAAGCTTCTCATCTAAATCTTAAAGATGCTGTTTGTACATTTTAATAGTGTTTCTGGAGATTTAACAATCATTTAAATTCAAAGCTAACTATATAATACAACAGCAAATGCAATGGATTTGCCTTTTTTTCATTCTTTTACATTCTTTTTTCTGGCCCTGAAATGAGCTCCACCTGGAACAAAGCACCTCAGCTCACATGTACAGTAAACAGTTTCGACACTGGGGTCATTCAGGGGTCATTTCTTTGCAGGTCAGTTAGACTTCTTGGCAGCAAAGGAGCTGTAAAAATTACAAACTGCTTCTTTAGTCATTCGTGAGCATTTTCATGATATTTCCATTTTAAATAGTGGATTAGAGGGCACCTATACATTATTACGATATATATATATATTATTACTATATATATACATATTATTCACAAATTTGTAGTGGAAATATTTAATAGCTTGTATTTTGTATTGTATATATACACATATCTTTGTTCCTGTGTTTTAACTCTTCTTACATGCCACCATGTCGAAAACAGAACAATTTAATTGTACACTTGTCTTATTGTACTGCTGACCTGTCAGTAACACGGAATCTCACGATAACGGTGAGGTTTCTACGAGAGTGTGGCCCTTCAAGTGAACAAGACTCTAATTACGCTGCCTAGTGAAGCCCACTTAATGAGCTCTCTGAAGGCAATCTCAGCCTATGGTTGCTAGCCAGGCTCACAGCACATCAATATTACAGTAATAGCTTCTTCTCAGCATCCTCCTCCAGCAAACTCTCGTGCATGTCTGCGACGCCGGCGTGTAAAGTAATTGGTTTACAGTCTTCCGAGCACTCTTGATGCCGTACACCGTGGTGCATTTCCTCGTTGTGATTTCACATCGAAAGCAGTTTGGAGAGGAAAAAGCGCAGTAATGTTCTCCCACCGGTCACATTCAGGTATGGCAAAACCGCTGCATCCCATTTGCTAGTTTCAGTTATTACACTGTTTCCCCACTTAACCGTTTAATTGCCTAACTACAGTGCATTGTTAAGAGTCGTGTAGCTGTGGTCATGTGATCCATAAAACTCTGTAACGGCGTTCATTTAAATACCCGCCGGGGGCCGATCCTGCATGTGTAATTATCAAGCCAGTATGGTGAGACTATTTAAAGCCAGCGGTACCAAGAGCATGTTGGTTTGCAAGTGGTGTCGACATTTCACACAATGAGCTAATGTGATCATAATTTGTGTTAGCCTATTCCCTTTTGGCCTGCCAAACCCTCCTCGTCGCACCCCAACCTGGAATCCTGCACGTGACAAATTGATGGCTAATGAAGTAGCAGTGGGGGTTTCAGGCTGCGCGGCTTTTGCGGTCGGCTCCGCATATCTGAAGCGTTAACTTTATTTCCTGTTGAACGGTGAGCACCGAGACTGGCCTCACAAATGGGTTTAATCAGGCCAGACCTAATGCAATTCAAACGCATGCATTGTTAGCCAAGACTTGGCAAGCCTCAGATGTCTCAGCCTTGTGGGGCTTAAGGCTGCTTATCGCTCCTGGAGCAGCAGAGTGTCGAGATGGATTCGATTTATCGCAGGTTCGCCTTAGCTGAGCCAAAGAAACGACACAGAGAGGAGCTCCTTTCACTCCTCGGTGGAAAAATATGGGAACGTATAGTAGATGGAGGCACCAGCATGGGAGAGAACGCCACAAGAATTCAAAGCTGTCAGCTGCTGAAAAGTTTGATCAAGCACCGTAGGGGGATTGCGAATCATTCGTATTATTTACATGCCAGACTCGATTCTTGATTTAATTATATAGTATACGGCTATGCACGCACGTGTACGCACGTACGCCGTTGTCGTGTTACGGACGCCAGGGCTTTCGGATTTCTTCCCTCCGAAATTGCTGTAGACAATTCCCAATATAGCCACCCTCTCCCATGCATGTCGCACTCCGGCGATGAGTACGAAGCTCATCATGATACGCCTCGATTGCTTTTACAGGCTGTGGCTGCGACTCTCAAGAGTCGGAACTGATTATCTGAAACATGGACAAGTAGTTGTTTTCCTGCCATTGACATCAAGTGAACACCCTCAAGCAAGTCCACGAGACAAAGAACATCAGGGCCAAACATGACGCCTACATATCAGATACTTATTATTTATTTTTCAAGCTGTTAAAACAGAACCACTCATATGCTTCTCTTTTACAGACGTGACCTACAATCCAAGTGGGTTATCCAAACTTACTTAGAAGTGAGACAGACTGAGGGTTAAGAGCCTTGTACTTTGTCAGTCCTGTGATTTAAACCAAGGCTCATAAGAACTGCAGTTGTTTGCATTATTAGGAATAATGGCCCTGGCTGTTGTTATCTTCAGTTCAGTATGGACAAATGAGCCAGTGTTGACAAATGTCATGTGACTCTAATATGACACCCTGATTGGTTGATCAGCAAAAACATTAATCTTGAATTTGTGCTAACAAGCCATGAAAAAGGAAAATAAAACATTTTGATGCTGTTTATGTACCAAACTTTTTACACGCTAAGGTCACTTGCTGGATAAGGAAGGCTACATAAGCCCTTCATGACATAAACCTTCATAGACATTTACGATTTACTTCTTCCACTGGCGTCAGCTGACATAAGACCTATGACAAGTGATACAGATCACTGCTGACGTTATAGCATGTCATATGTCATGACCCCTATCTGGCATATTGTCATAATGTCTTTTCACCTCACATGGTGTTATAACGTGACCTAACGTCACCTTAAAGAAGAGCACATGAGCCATCCTGTAACAGAACATCTGATATGTAGGAATTAGGTTTGCCCCAGCTCTCATGAAGGCTGTATATGTCAGCTTCGATATCAGTATGCCATGTGACAGAAATTTCTGGAGACGTTCGGTTGTGTCGTAACAGTGTCTGGAGTTTAAATGACATAGCATGTTATGACAGCCGACTTTGTCATGATGTCACCAAAAATCTGTCACTTGTAAAAGGTGTTTTGTCAGCCGGCTGTGAAAGTCTGTTGCAAGGAGCTTTTAGAAATGTCACACGACATGAAGAGCTTATATAGGTATACCCTTTAAAGTTAAACAGCTACCATTTTCAAAAATACTAATCAGAGAAATGCTGCTAAATTTTGATAAAGAAAGAATTTTTTTGTTGTTGCTGCTACATTTTTTTTTCCTCCAATTAGCCAAATCTGTTAAGTGCAGCGCATCCGGTTCAGATATAGCGCCTTCTATCTGACTAACCATCACTTCAGTTAATGACATATCTGGAAAGTCTTCTGTATGTGCCAAGTTTGTGTCACCTCAGCTATGTCTCCATTTATAGTGGCTTCCGCTCCCCCCTCGGTCTACGCCTCTGGCTCTGAGTCAGAACACTCTCGGCTAGTGCATAATCCCGCTGACAGCCGAGCAGACATATTAATGAGAGCAGACAGGAGAAACACACAGTGCTCATCAGCTCTGGGATTCGGAGTGTAACCGCAAGCGTCCGGCTTTCCGTGAGTGTTTAACGTTAACACATAGCGTGTACGTCCAACATGGAAAGCCCGATGGGAAGGTCACAGATTTCAGCTATCGCTTCCTATTCTGTAGAAAGTGTGCTAGGATTTGTATGTGAATATATATACATGCAAATTCTGCATGGAGGACAAGAAAATCTGCCTGAAACTTCCTGAATGGATGATTTTTTTTTAACAAGCGGATAACTAGGATTAAGTTTTTTTTTACATGACTAGGGAGAAAAAGTTCTTTAGCACCCTAAAAAAAAAAAAAAAAAATCCTTAATCTTAATCAGGATCTGTTGGCAGGTCTAGACTTCTACTTCTCTTTCTTTCTCTTTCTCTCTCACTCTCTCTCTCTCTCTCTCTCTCTCTCAACTACATAACTTTTTTTATTAGATTCACTGTAGATGCTGAATAATACAACACTCTGCAACGTGTGAAAATGATATTGAAATGCTATGTCACCCCCCCCCCCCCCGACTTCATAACACACTATTTCACGATATTATATCATTTTAGTTATTTTTAATAAGTCGTTATATTTGTGATTTATTATCTCATCGTTTCTAATTAATTCAGCTTAATGGTTCGCTGTGTTTTTTTTTTATCTCATAATGTCTGCTTAAAAACTAATTATATTTTGAGTTATCTCATTCTTCTTGCCTTAATAACTCATTATTTTTCAGTTATGCCATTATTTCTACTTAATAACTTGTTATTTTGAGTTATTATCTCATCATTACTGCTTGATGGCTTGTTATTATCTCATTATTTGGACTCAGTAGCTTAATGTACAGTATTTTGAGCTATTATCATGTTATTTTTTTCGAGTTATTATCTCATTTCTGTCTTAATATCTCATTATACTTTGAGTTATTTCATTGTTTCTGCTCAATATCTTGTTATTCTCAGTTCTCATCTCATTTTAGCAGCTCATTTCGTTTTAAGTCATCTCACTAATTCAGTTTCATAGCTAGTTCTTATCTCATTTAGCTCAAAAACTCATTATTTTGAATTATTATCTCATAATTTCAGCTCTATAGCTCATAATATTGTGAGTTGTTATCCATATTAATAAGTAATTATTTTTATAGTCTTTACCTTATTGTTTTGCATTAATAGCTCATTGTATTTTGAGTTTCTCATTAATTTTTATTAATGAAAATTAGAGTTATTATCCCATACATGTGACTCAATATCTTATTATATTTTGAGTTATCTCATTATTTTGGCTTAATAGCTCACAATTTCCTTAGTTATTATCTCATTTGGCTTAATAACTCATTATCTCATTAATTTAGCTTAATATTTCATTATATTTTGAGTTATCATTGTCATTAATTTAGCTTAATAGCTTGCTACTTAAGTCATTATTTCTACTGAACACCTCACATCTTTGAGGTATTATTTCATTATTTTTGGCTTAATATCTCAGAAATGTGAGTTAATGTCTCATTATTTCGTTATTGTGTGTATTATCTCTTTAATATCTATTAGATCATGAATTCACATGTACATCTAATGATGGTGATTCGGCTTAAATGTGGTCAGATATGAGACATCAAAATGACCACTTTGACCATTATGTTATTGCCTCAATGTAATAATCAATAAAGCTACACGTTATTCCGTTAAAACAATGAGTTATCAGTCCAAAATTGTGAGATGTTAAGTCAAAATAATGACATCGCATTGAATTTCACTTCAGAGCTTCCATGGAATAATGTAATGTAGTGCTGGTAAGAATTTAAGAGGTTAATGAAGATGAACTTTACTATATGATGAGCTTGAAGTGTTTAAATGGCGACAGGATTTGCACATCCCTCATGTAAACTTCACAACAGTTTAATATACTGTTTACCAATCAGCCATAACATTAAAACCACAGACATTTGATGCCACAGAAAAGCTACTGTAGCACAATATACTGAAAGATTTAATGCTGGCTCTGAAAGAAAGGATTCAGGACAGACAGAATATCACAGCTACAGGAACTGGACCATGGAGTAATGGAAGAAGATGGCCTGGGCTGATGAATCATGTTTTCTTTTACATCATGTGGACAACCAGGAGGTATATGTGGGTCACTTACTTGGGGAAGAGATGCCACCAGGATGAGAAAGAAGGCATGCCAGTGGAGGAGTGTGATGCTCTCCTGGCATTCATGTGGATGTTACTTTGACATGTAGCGTCTACCTAAACATTGCTGTAAACCAAATACACTCCTTCATGGCAACAGTGTTCCCTAATGACGGTGTCATCTTTCAGCAGGATAATGCTGCCTGTTACACTGCAAAAATTGTTCAGGAATGACGTGAGAAACATGACAGAGTTCAAGGAGTGGACTTGGCCTCCAAATTCCCCAGATCTCAATCAGACTAAGCATCTGTGAGATGATCCGTGGAGGCCGGACCTCACAACTTACAGGACTTAAAGGATCTTCTGCTAACGACCTGGCTCCAGATACCTCAGCACATCTTCCGAGCTCTTGTGGAGTCCATGTCTCGACATCTCATCCTCCATTCTATTATCAGTGGAATACAGCCTGGAATCAAAATTTTTTTTTAACCTGGTTAGGTCATATCCCTGGACATACTGTAGATAATTCATCATTATCATTCATATAAAAGGTCACATTCTTTCTGTTCTGTAATTTTCCATCAATATATAAGAAAATTTTGCTTCTAAATTGCTTCTGATTTTTTTCTGAAGCACAAAAATTGTTGTCTTATCATGTCTCTCATTCATCCTGAAACTGATTTATTTTATAGACGAGTTTTGATTTAGAAGATATGATTCACAGTCCATGTTAAAGTCCTTGGTTATATAAGTAGTTCTGGGGAGTAGCACTGAATTATTAATCCGTCCTCATCGCTTCTGTACTGCTCCCTTTTCAGATTTTTTTTTTTCTAATTCTTTTTACAGATGAAGACCTCATTAACTCACTTATTTACCATTCGGTGAAGTTTAGCAGGCCGACAGTCCTCCGTATATATGAAGTAAAAGAGCAATAACACAGTTTATAGGACTGTGACTCAGCTCAGTGGCTCTGGGTTACTGACAGAAATGTTGTGAATTCTACCAACTGCTACTGTTGAGCCCTAAAGCAAGGCCCTGACTCTTCGTGTTCAGCTCAAACGATAAAAGTGCATGCCAAATGAGTAAAATGGAAATGTATACCAATGTTTAAATCTGCTGCTTTTCAAATCCTTTTATTGATATCAGCAGTGTTTGCTTGCTCAGTGTAGCCTAGCATTCACCAAGCTACTTACAGATGAGTGCACGATACATTGACGTAAATATACTACACTGATTTATTACACAATCTTAACAATTAAGGCTAATCTCGATTAGATCGAAGGCTTAAATCTCATAACTATCTATCACGAGCTTCATAATGAAACTATTACATAATCAGTGTTTGGAAAAAAAGATCATTCATTGAACAGTCTATTCTTCCTGTTTCGAAATCCATGTACGTGTCCTAAGATGGTCGTTCCTTTGAGACGTCACATCCAATGACATTTTGATTGTGCTTTGAAAAGGCCAAAGTTTAGATGTCTGTTAAAAAAATATGAGCCCAGATCTTGTGGGCATGTCACTCTGTGATATGATGGTCACTAATACATTGCATGAATCTACAGACTGAGCTAGACAGAAATCAGCCACAGTCTAAAAATCTACTGAGTCTAATCTAGAGTGTGTCGATCAGGGGTATAATCACCTGGCACGACCAGTAAAGACACATATGTGATCACTTTCTATCATAGCTATACTCACGTTTCATGCACGTGAAACAAAGGGCTTTTGTTTGAATGCATTTTGTGATGACGTCACACACCAGATTTTGGTTATAATTTCGAAAAATATTGTCAAATTTGCTCAATTTTTTGTGGCAAAATCCTGAAGGGATCTGTTTATTAACCAAGCGCTAGATTTTTTCAATACATATACACTATATTGCCAAAAGTATTCGCTCACCCATCCAAATAATCAGAATCAGGTGTTCCAATCACTTCCATGGCCACAGGTGTATAAAATCAAGCACCTAGGCATGCAGACTGTTTTTACAAACATTTGTGAAAGAATGGGTCGCTCTCAGGAGCTCAGTGAATTCCAGCGTGGAACTGTGATAGGATGCCACCTGTGCAACAAATCCAGTCGTGAAATTTCCTCGCTCCTAAATATTCCACAGTCAACTGTCAGCTGTATTATAAGAACGTGGAAGTGTTTGGGAACGACAGCAACTCAGCCACGGAGTGGTAGGCCACGTAAACTGACGGAGCGGGGTCAGCAGATGCTGAGGCGCATAGTGCGAAGAGGTCGCCAACTTTCTGCAGAGTCAATCGCTACAGACCTCCACACTTCATGTGGCCTTCAGATTAGCTCAAGAACAGTGCGCAGAGAGCTTCATGGAATGGGTTTCCATGGCCGAGCAGCTGCATCCAAGCCATACATCACCAAGTGCAATGCAAAGTGTCGGATGCAGTGGTGTAAAGCACGCCGCCACTGGACTCTAGAGCAGTGGAGACGCGTTCTCTGGAGTGACGAATCATGCTTCTCCATCTGACAATCTGATGGACGAGTCTGGGTTTGGCGGTTGCCAGGAGAACGGTACTTGTCTGACTGCATTGTGCCAAGTGTAAAGTTTGGTGGAGGGGGGATTATGGTGTGGGGTTGTTTTTCAGGAGCTGGGCTTGGCCCCTTAGTTCCAGTGAAAGGAACTCTGAATGCTTCAGCATACCAAGACATTTTGGACAATTCCATGCTCCCAACTTTGTGGGAACAGTTTGGAGCTGGCCCCTTCCTCTTCCAACATGACTGTGCACCAGTGCACAAAGCAAGGTCCATAAAGACATGGATGACAGAGTCTGGTGTGGATGAACTTGACTGGCCTGCACAGAGTCCTGACCTCAACCCAATAGAACACCTTTGGGATGAATTAGAGCGGAGACTGAGAGCCAGGCCTTCTCGTCCAACATCAGTGTGTGACCTCACAAATGCACTTCTGGAAGAATGGTCAAAAATTCCCATAAACACACTCCTAAACCTTGTGGACAGCCTTCCCAGAAGAGTTGAAGCTGTTATAGCTGCAAAGGGTGGACCGACGTCATATTGAACCCTATGGATTAGGAATGGGATGTCACTTAAGTTCATATGCGAGTCAAGGCAGGTGAGCGAATACTTTTGGCAATATAGTGTATGTTCTAGCTGTGCTCATTAAAATGTTCAGCACATCTTCTTCTACACCGATGGGTGTGATGGGGCAACGGTGTTATATAAAACATTATCTCTTGAACAGTATAGAATAATGCATTGGTATGCTTTAACACGATCTATTTATTTCACCAAACAAATGCGAGTACATGAGAGTGAAGTCATTGTTTAGTTTAGTTGGCAGTGTTTCCTACACACAGCATTGTGGTTCCTGCAGAGATCTTTCACAATGGAAATAATCTCTCCGGTTTTTCTCCCTCTGTACTGTGACACTGGTTGCATTTGCACAAACAAAGCCCTGGAACAGCAGGTAATTGGATTATGTATCGAGGATATTCAGTCGCACGATATCACGGCGACTTACGTTGAGTTACATACGCACATGTGCAGCGTCAGCTCTGGATCTAATTCTCCATACGTTTGCTCTGCCATATTGAACCCCTTGTATGTGATGAATGCACAATTCATCAGGATATAGTACATCCCCCGAAGAATCGTTCAAAGTGTGTTTGCTGATGCAGTGCGTGGCTTCGGGAAGAACAGTATATTCTAACCATGCACGAGAGAAAACCCATCTTGGACACCTCAATTTGTTTAAATTTGATGAGATTCGAGAGTCAACGAAACAAGTTTTATGACATTACAGTCTCGTGTGCATTAAATTAGCTTTTCTTTCTTTAATTCTATATTTTCCACCTCTGAGAGGAGACAGGAAAGCAAGAGCCTGCCAGGCAGCAAGCAAAGTTTGTTTATTACCATCATAAAATTAAATAAAATCATTCGCCCCGACAGAATATAGTTGAGAATAATTCAATTGCTTTTTTTCCCCCTTATCTCTCAAGGGGGCACGAGCGGGTCAGTGAAATCATTTCAGCGGAATTTTCACCTATTTTATTGCATTAGAACTTTAAAAATCAGGTTTGGTCGCAGGCGTAAGCTCGTGATGCATCTGCAGAACGTGACAACGACTTTAAAAGTGGCCATTTTACTCTCATTATGGATGCTTATGAATTCCAGTAGATTTGTCTGTCTACACAATGGCTGGAGAACTGCTATTCAAAATAACCACAGCAATGAACATTTATAGTGTCCATGAACAGGTGAAATAGTCTAGTAAAACACTGAAGAGTGTACCTCTAGCTCTTTCACTCTCTTTCTCACTCTCTTTTCTCTCATCCTCTATCTCTCTGTCTCACTTTCTCTCTCTCTCTCTCTCTCTCTTTCCTTTTCCTCTTTCTCTCTCTCACTATCTCTGTGTCTTTCTTTCTCTCTTTTCTTTCTTTGTCTCCCTCTGTCTCTCTTCACTCTCTACTTCTCTCAATCTGTCTCACTTTCACTGTCTCTTTCCCTTCACTCTTTCTCTCTCTCTCTGTCTCTTTTTCATTCTCTCTTTCGCATCACTCCTTCTCTCTTTGTCTGTCTCAATATCTTTCTTTATCTCTCTCTCTCTCTCTCTCTCTCTCTCTCTCTCTCTTTTTCCCTTCACTCTTTCTCTCTTCCTCTCTTTATCTTTCTCTCTCTCCCTCTCACTCTCTCTCTCTCTCTCGCTCCTAAATCCCGACCGTGCCAAATTCCTAAATCCAACACAGGCATCACCGGACTGTTTCAGATTCACTAAGATTAGTTAATTCCATCGCTGTTTAATCTGCATCTGTTGACCTTTTCCTGCAGAACTGAATCCCTTGAGATGGATTAAGTCTGGAATTAAGAGCTGTCAGTGAAGATGTATTATCAATGTAATATAGTCCTAGGCTTAATTGGTGCCAGTGTACAGTGTTTAATGCACTCCGCAGGCCTGATTTATACTTGACTTAAATGACATTGTTCACATACTCACCCGAGTGCCGTGTGAACACCTGAAGGATTAAATGCGGCATCCATCTGCTAGACACCACCATTTAAAAAGTCTATTTCCTTTAAAATGCTTAGAGATTTTATACCAGCTACTGTTGGCACTTTGGGGATATTTGGATCCACATCATGACTGTTTTAATAATCAATTCAATTTCAATTCAATTTATTTGTATAGCTCTTCTAACAGTGAGCGTCGACTCAAAGCAGCTTTTTCCAGAAATATAAAAACCATGGAATAAAAATGACAAAGTTTCAAATGAAATTAACATTCATGATCCCCAACTCAAATCACTTACAATCAACTCCAATTCCCAATATGCCTACAAAACACAGCCACACAGGACTCCACTTCCCAAAACACACATGCACTTCCTTGTTCACAGTCACACCAGCCTCATGCTTTATAAACCACTATCAGCTACAAACTCACCACAAAAGTATACATTATATCTAATCCTAACCCTAGATCCATAGCCTCCATTTTGGCTTGTCTGCATTACATTCATTAAAAGTGACTTCCAGCATTTGCCTCTTCTCAGCCTCACTTTATCTACAACATAACAATGTTTATTAAAATATCAAAATGAGCCATATGCTAAACAGACTTCAGTGGAGGATATATGAGATCTTTCAGTTCACAAACACAGATAAATGCAGGTACTAAACCAGCCTAATCCTGACTACATCCACACACACAACTGTGAGTGACAACACCATTATGGCTATGTTTATAACAGCTGGTTTTTCCCCGATATTTATGATATATACAAGAGAAAATAGCTCGATAGATACATTATATCTTAATGTATTAGATATAATACATATAATTTGATTCATTGGTCAATATTAGAGTAACTACAGCGAAAATGAGGCTTTTCAGTTGTACCATTTGGCTTAAATTGTCTAATTCATTTTTTTTTTCTTTTCATCTCCACTCTGTCCTCCATTTTGGTTTTCTGTAACCTGATTGGTCAGGCAATATAGCGTATTGAAAATCAGTGCGGACAAATGGTTCCACTTTTGGTTCAGCTCTGATGAAAATAATGTCTTTTTAAAAGTGGCCACTTCACATAAGACTACATGTGAACCAGGTACTTGGGTACTGAGGGCAAAAAAAAAACACCTAACGTGAAAGCTCTGAAAGCTCTGCCTGGGAATGGTGAGGAATAAATGAGCAGATTACCAAGCGAGCAAACGGTCATCTCAATGTCATGGATGCAGCTTGTCGAACTCGTTGTCCAGTAATCTGTTTAAACACCTCATGATTTACTGCTAAAGGAAGTGCATCATGTACTTTCAGGACATGAAAGCTAAATATATTCAGCCAATATTTGTAAGTTGCTGCTGCTCGAGTAGCTGGAGAAGCCACTTTACATCTCCAAAAATGACAGATTTCCTGCAGGTGCCTGTTTAAATTTAGCTCGTGATTTCCATCAAACCTATCTGACTGACTGAAGGGCTGGAAAGATCACATCCTTGATCAGAGCCACATTTCTGGGCTGCAGTCGCGTGAATCGTACACAAGGAGTGAAGAAATGCGGAGAAAAGAGACGCACCTCTACGGCATTCTCTGGTCGGAGACACAACTCGTGTATCCAAAGGATTTCATTAGAATTCACTCTAACACAGGTTTACGAACTATGATATCACTTTGCAATGTCATAGCTTACTCAGTGGCTAGCGAAAGCCCTTTCTAGCTAACATTAAGCTAATCTGTTGTTTGTTCAACCTTTGCACTTTTCATTTGTTGCAGATTATCACTAAGTGAATAATGATTGAATAAGCTTTAACTCAAATAATACATTCGATCTCAGTGTTTGGATTGACGTCCTTTCACAATGCACTGTAAAGTTCTAGTAAGGACACTAGCCTGGTATGTTTTGTTGCATTTGGACCAGAGGCTGTATTTAGTTTTGAAGCTTAATTGGATTTTTTTTTTTTTTGCCGTGTGTTGGATGAATTTTGGTTTATGAACGCAACGTTGGATCGAGATTTGGCTCGAGTTCATTTCCCCTATTGTTAATAAACATTGCACGCTGCACTTGGGTCCAACTTCCTGAGCTGTTTCATGGCAACATTTATGAGCTGAAAAGCTGTTTTTCATTAATCTGCAATTATTCTTTAATTGCGAAATCTTGCTGATTTGCGCACACCCACCTCTGTTGTATGTTCCTAGTTTGGAATCTTTGACTGAATCATAGTGGGCATTATTTTAAAAGCCAGCCATGTTCTAGTGCCCAGACTTTAAGTGGATAATCATGAGCTGTGTCCTAAATAACATACTACGTGCTATGCACTTACACTATGCACTATGTACTCTATTGTCTAGTCTATGAAATTTAGAAGGGTCGTATCGTCTCAAATGGAACACTGAGGGTTGTTTTTTTACTAACTGGAAGTATAAACCATTTCCTAGTCGATGGCAAATGACATCAAACACTCCAGATAATGCTAGCTTTAGCAGAATGTGGACATTTAAACAAGTCATACAACGTGGTTGAAAAATGACATTTATAACACATCTTTGTCCACCAGAGTGTCATCAGCCATCTTAAAAAAAAATGTTATCATCCAGTGTCAGCACCTGGTAGCTCCGCCCCCCTTCCAGTACATGTTGAGTGTATGAAGTGTCCAACATTCCACACTTTTTTGTTTCAGGTTATTTTTCTTCTTTTCAATAGTGTAAACACATCATTCAAACTATTTCTACTACAAAATGGCATACATAGTACATAAGCATGAAATTTTGGATGCACTTATAGCCTCTGGATAGAGTGGACGTAGAATGTCCTGTCCTGAAGACTTTCCTGTGGTGGAAAACTTGTCACAAAGTGTTTTCACAAACATTTCAATAAACAAAAACAAACAAACATATCTTCACTCAGACTTTCTGACCAATCAGAATTGAGAATTCATAGAAATACGGAATGATACACTAGCAAAGGAGCCGTTTGTGACATATGGCTGTTCCTGTCATCTTGCTTGTTCTGTCGTCATTCACATTACGTACAGGACATCTAATTTGTACAACATGTTCCCCTCTATAAGTCAAAGAAAAAAAAATAATGAAATGTTCTGTGAATACAGCTCTTTGAACATTATAAGCTTTTGTGTCCCAGTGTTCCATGACAGTTACATCTGATGAGAATAAAACACGATTAAGGCCTTTCTGTAACCAAAAGAACATGTTCCTTGTGAATCTCTGAAGTCTTTCCGTCTCGTAAATTAATCATAGTTTGTTTTAAGCCAGTTCTACGTGGCTGTCTCCACACTTTACTGATCGGATCTAGATGCGCTTTGCAGATGTTGTGCACATGCCCCATGCGTTTAACGCATTCCAAAGTGCATTTCATCACTCTGCCATCATATCATTTAGGGTACGGATGTGCTCGTCGTCTTTTTTCTTTTTTTTCCCCCCTCTCCTCCTCATGTCTGCATTTAAAATATGATATTTATGCTCCAAAAGAAATGAAGAACAGACTGTTGGTTTTACTCTCTTGGGAAAGGAAGTCTTTTCCAGAAGAAAGTTTGTGCATTCAGTTGATGGCAGTAATTTACATAAACACATGAATAAATCGGAGTGTGTTTTTTAAATAAATAAAAAAAACAATAACATGCTGCGTTTGTAGGGTTTCTTTCCCCCACTAAACACTATTCTTATTCCTACTGAAGCAGAGATACCACATGACCATAACAACTGGGTAGCAGGTTGTGTTTTTTTAACACAATGCTACAGCTGTGGATTATGATTAGTGTGTGTGTGTGTGTGTGTATAACACAGCTATTGAGGTTTTTTTGTCCCATAAATATTTAGTTCCACTAAATATTTTCTTATTCTTACTGAAGCAGAGATCTTGCATGTCAGAAACAGAAAACCTCACCAGGGTAACAAAACAATTTTCTTTTTAGGGTTTTTTTGTTTTTTTAAAGGAGTAGCAAGTTGTTCTTTATTATTATTATTATTATTATTATTATTATTATTATTATTATTATTATTATTATTATTATTATTATTATTATTATTATTATCCATCTTGTGTAGCCATCCATTATCCCTGGATGGTAGCCTGATGTCTGTCCCAAAGGACTTAAGGTGGCTCAAGGCTGAAAGTCACTTCAGTATATTTTGGCTTTTTCTGGAGTATTCTGAACACTACCCTGCTGCTTATATAGGGTGGTTTGTTTGTTTGTTTGTTTGTTGTATTTACAAAATATGAATCATTATTAACACTAACTGTAACATCTCACAACTACAACACTTCACAACTGTAACATTTCACAACTGTAACACTTCACAACTACAACACCTCACATCTGTAACACCTCACAACTACAACACCTCACATCTGTAACACCTCACATCTGTAACACCTCACAACTACAACACCTCACATCTGTAACACCTCACAACTACAACACCTCACATCTGTAACACCTCACAACTACAACACCTCACATCTGTAACACTTCACAACTTCAACACCTCACATCTGTAACACCTCACAACTACAACACCTCACATCTGTAACACTTCACAACTTCAACACCTCACATCTGTAACACCTCACAACTACAACACCTCACATCTGTAACACCTCACATCTGTAACACCTCACAACTACAACACCTCACATCTGTAACACTTCACAATTACAACACCTCACATCTGTAACACCTCACAACTACAACACCTCGCATCTGTAACACCTCACAACTACAACATCTGTGAATTGTAACACCACATTTTTATCACTTCACAACTGCAACAGTGCACATCTGTAACACCCCACAACTGTAACACCTCACAACTTTAACACCTTAGAACTGCAACACTTCACAACTGCAAAACCTCACAGCTATAACACCTCACATCTGCAACACCCCACATCTGTAACACTTCACAACTGCAAACACCTCCCATCTGCAACACCCCCCATCTCTAACACTTCACAACTGCAAACACCTCCCATCTGCAACACCCCACATCTGTAGCACAACTGTAACACACCTTGCGACTGTGTGCAAGTCCATACTTTCTCAGCTGTGGCTATTAGAATTCTGGTCATAGCTAATAAGTGCGAAGTCAGTCTGCATTTCTCCCATTGCCATTCCCACTTTATGTAAAGCATTCAAGCGGTGGTCGGCGTGTTGCTCCTGACTGTTTGTGATGAATAAATTGGTACCTCCGATGCCGCATGGGGGAAGGTTGCATACTTCAGAACCGAGTAAAATTCCAAGCAATCTTTATTTTCTTTCTCTCTCAATCCTCTCTCATATTCTCTCTCTTATTTTTTTTTTTGCTCGAGACAAAATGACGTTTGAAGTTTCTGCCATGCCGTCTCACAAATAAAATTGGCTTTACGTCTGTGTCTGTTAGTGAGACATCTGGGGTTGAATTCAGGATTTTTTTTTTATACCTAAAAAAGGTAAAACATGCTCTATTCAGCTTATACAAGCCATGAGAGATGGCAAGCTGTGTATATGAAGGAGGAATGCGAGGCGACGTGAGCAGATTACCACACTCCTCATCAGAGAGCGCTCAGGTTTCAACTCATGTGGCTGGCTGCTGTTCTGCATGCCAAATCCCTAATTGAACCTGTGCATCATATTCCAGTACAATATCTTGCAGTGGATTGTCATGTGGACAAAATATTCAGCTCAACACTGCAGCTTGAAGATATTACATGGCCAGGTTTGTGGCTTTTACCTCACTCTCTGCCATATGTAATGAGGCTTTGTGTTGGCAGGCTGTCTTTCAATTGGACATGTACAATAGTTACTGTCACTGTTACCTATAATAAATATATTTTTTAATAAACTACACATATATAAATAGTCTGTTCCACTTTTACTCTAAATTATTTGTGAAAAACAAAATGCCTTACTTTTTTTTATTTGGATAGTTTCTTTTTTATTTATTGATTTTTTTTCCAGTAGAGTTCTAATACCTTTTTTTTTTTTCAGCTGTAGCGTTTTAACCACACACATTTTATGTTTATGTGGTTATGTGAGTGGAACTGTATGTGTGGAAATAACGGCAGACACATTTAATTGCACATCTAATCACAAACTAATAAAAAAAAAAACCATAATTATTTACTCAATCTGTAATGAAATGAAAAATGGAACCATCTGCCGTACATATGGAAAAATTTCAAGGGTGAAGATAAAGAACATGTGGAAGAATACACATGTGAAAAATAAATGGTAAATAAACGAATGGCGTGTATGAATGAAGTACATTTAATGAGATGTTTACATGTTGCGATGCGAGTGATATGTGAACGCATGTGAATAGAAGTGCTGTAAATACAAACGCAATATGTGGTCATTGTGTGATCATGTTTGTGAAAGAATTATTGTGTCAGAAATTCATATGTAAAAATAAAACCACATTATACAAAAGTGTAAATAGGAAACGAGTCAAATTGGGTCAAAAATGAATTACAGCTGAGAATATAAATATGTTCTACACTTGGAAAAAGTAACCTTCACAAAATTCCCTAAATGACAATGAAATACACACACTGCACTATATTAAAAATATTAACATAAACAAAATTCTAAATAAAAAAAAACATGCATTTTACATTTTATAAAGAATATAATATAACATATAACAATAATGTAACATATATAAATATTAATATAAAATAACATCATAATTACTCTACTTAGAAATACTAGCATTACTTAATGTTAGCATTAATTATTACTTAATATTCACAAATTTTGCACATTGAAAAATAAGCACTATGCTTCTAAAACCACCGCCCCATCCCGAGAAATAGAAACACATGCAGGACATATAAAAAGTTCAATTCAAATATGTGTTAAACATGTGAAGTGTCAAATGCACACACACACACACACACATCTGTACATGAATCATATGATTATATATATCATATATGAGTCAATAGTTGCTTTGGTTCCTGACCAGAATAAAACACTTACTAAGAATAAATGAAATGAATGAATGTTTTGTAAATGGAGATTGAAGTGAAACACAGAAAAACAGAAAGCTGCACAGTGGCTAGTGTTGCTCCTTCACAGCTCCAGGGTACAGGGTTAGACTCACCGTGTGTGTGTATGTAGATACTGTGTGTGTGTGTGTGTGTGTGTGTGGAGTTTCATATGTTTCTCCGGTTCTCCAGTTTCCTTTCACCTTCCAAAACATGCTGGTAGGTGGATCTGTGACTCTAAATCACCACGGTAAGAGTGTGTGTGTGTGTGTGTCTCTGTAATGACCCACTAGGGACTGCTGCCTCATCCAGGGTGTATTCCTTCCTTAGGTTTTTCCCAGGATAGCCTCCGGCTCCACCGCGACCTTGACCAGAATAAAGCCCTTACTGACGAAGAATGAATGATTAGTAGACTCTACAAATGACATCAACAATAAACTAAAAAAGCCGGATTGGCTGAAGTAGGCCACTTTTCATCAACTCTGCAGATAAACTAAGGGTGATTTATACACGACATCAAAAATGCAGCTCATCCAGCAGTGTGTTTGGAGGGGGAGACCTTCAGAATTGATGGTTTAAACACACATGCAAAGTCTGCTCTTTTAAACAGCTGTGTTTTGTCCTGAGCATTACTGCACATAGCTGCCTTACATCCCAACTTCGGTGCTTTACTTTATATCGTAGCATCAGGCGATTTGTTTGTGTTTACTGTTTGTTAAATGAAACAATACTATTGTAATTCTATTCTTAGTAGATTTTTATTCTCACTGATCTGTTTTTATGACACGGACAGTCCATAACACATTTCTCTACATTTTGTACTGTGTATGTGGCAAATAAAACTTTAATTTGAACTTAAATATGCTGTATGAATAATAAAATTTAGATTAGATTTGAGATGATGATTGATGTTGTTGAATTTGACTAAAAAAAAAAAACCCTAAATATAAATATTATAAATAACTAAATAAAAATATAATATATATATTTTAGTTTAACTTTTTGGCTTGAGAAAAGTTTATTAAATAGTTTATTAAAACTTTATTAAATAATTTGTAAAAATAAATGTTTTTTAAAATTATATTTAATAACTATGACACTTTAAATAAGCAAAGTGGATCTCATTCATATATTTATCCAATCATAAAGCATGAAGCATGAAGCAATAAATAAAATCATGTTGTTGTTTTGTTATTTGTTTTGTCTGTGCCAGGGTTGTTGGTGTTAGACGGGCTGAAACTGCTGATCACCTGGAATTTTCAGACACAACAGTCTGTAGAGTTCACAAAGAATGGTGTGAAAAACAAAAACCGAAAGAAAAAAACACACCCAACTGTGAGCAGAAACCTCAATGATGAGAGAGTTTGGAGGAGAATGACCAGAAAAGAATGGTTTGCGCTGAGAGGAAGACTCCACTCTTTACAAACGTGATAAGCATAAAGCATTTCACAGAGCTGGATGGACTACAACAGCAAAAAAAAAACACACTGGGTTCCAGGTCCGGACCAGTTTCTGAAATACTCAAAGCAGCTCATCTGTCGCTAACATGTCACTGAGAACATATACTATATCCCTGAATATATAAAAGACCACTGCCCAATCTCCAGATTTGAACCCTATTGAAAACCTCTGGAATGTCATCAAGAAGAAGATGGATGGTCACAAACCATCAAGCAAAGCTGAGCTGTTTGCTTTTTTGCAAAAAAGAGTGGTATAATGTTCCCCAACAGCAATGTGAGAAACTGGTGGAGAGCATGGAGCCAAAATGCATGCAAATCAGGGTTATTTCACCAAATACTGTTATTTAGCCAAAGCATTAACACAATTTGTTTACAAATTATTTGCATTTTGTTTTATTTGAGTTATTAAAGCTCTGCAAATACTGCATGATCTTGGGTTATTTTGATGTGTTGTCATTTCCTTTAAATATACACTCTAAATAACAATAGTTATATTTGGAATTTAGGAGAAATATTGTCAGCAGTTCACAAAAAATGAAACAAAACTTTGCAGTGGTCTCTTATGTTTTTCCAGACCTGAATGTATGTATATATATTCAAATGTTTGAGGTGAAAATAAACTGAATCTCTTGACCTATATTTGAATGAATTTATGCATTTAATGTGTAATTGCAGAAATGAGCAGGTTTGCAAGTGTTTCTAATAAAGTGGCCTCTGAGTGTATATACCCTGCTGAGGCTAAAATAATAATTAATAATAATTGATTTAGTCAGAATATGAAGTCGATCTCTTTGTGTGTGTGTGTGTGTGTGTGTGTTATTAGAGCAATCTTCTGTTTGTAATTCTGTATTTTTTCATTGCTTCATTATGAGCACAGTGGGACTCACCATCACTGCTCAGTCTAATGAGTATCAGATGAAGGCCAGAGAGAACAAGGTAAAGAGCTGATGCCCTTCAGCAACACAGTCCAAGAACGCCACCATGTGGTACAGCATGGAGCAACAGCAATGCTTTATTAGAATATAACAAAAAATTGAATATCTGTAGAACCAAAAACATAATAAAACAATCACTTTAACCAGGAGGATTTACCTTTATTATCATAAATAACAACAAGAAGTTCAGTAAGGGTTTTTACTCAGTAAAAATTCAACATTAAATCAATTACACCACATACAAATGGAGAAAGAAACTCTATAGATTTTAAAAATAATCTAGATAAATTGCCAAAGAACTCAAGAAAAAAAATAATAACATGACACACTGTATATTATTACGTCTTTTATTTACACCTCATATGCATTAGAATGAACTCGATTCAACAAACTATTTGTTCAGTGAACAAAGCTTTTTTCCTTTAGTTCAGTTTCTGGTTCTATTCTATTTTTCTGGTCTATACACATAAAGAGTTTTGTTGGAAAAAGTTAGCGGTGAGTAAGTGAGGTAATCTCACAGTGGCTGTGGTCTGTCATCTGCCCTGTCAACCAAATGTCCTGTTTCTGTGAAAGTAAGCATTGGCCACATTTACTGACAAAAAGTACCAGACTCCCTGCTGAGTGCTAGAAAGTCTGGTTTGCAAGATGTAGAGTTCTTTGCTTCCTAAAGAGGTTCTTCTTGGAATCATTTCTGAAAAACCAAATGATGTAAGTTTCTGGGGATTTGGAACCAAAAAAAACTATGTAGGGATCTGAGAGTCGCTTGTGTAACATAACCAGTTATTGATTCATCTTTTATCAATTCACTTTTATTTATATAGCACTTTTATCAATGTACATTGTCACAAAGTGTGGGAATGCTTCATTGAGAAAGTTGTGTCTGAAGCTCTGTGTGCACACGCCAAATTAATGGCTCAGATAGGACACATGACGAAGGTAATATGTGCCAACAAGTCCAAATTAGGGCATATAGGTCAAATTACTCATAGGTCAAAATTCTACCTGTCTCAAGGAAGTGCGAGTGGCAAGCGTCGCAGCATCTTGCCAAAGCAGACAAACAGGGAGAAGGACTTATGCCACAAGCTTGAGTGGTGGACATAAGTTCTCAGGGCCCTTACCGGGCAAAGCAAGTGCAGTCTCTCCTCTCCAGAAGGCCTGCAAGATGGCCGAGACAAATTCTAAGCAGGAGGAGGTGACTGAGAGAACCCTTTTAAGGGAGGCCAAGGCTAAGAGCAGAGCCATTATGGTCAGAAACTTCTCAGGGGATGACTCCATTGGTTCAAAGGGAGCTTCCAGCAGCCCCTTCAGGACCACAGAGAGGTCCCAGGAAGGGAGGCGCAGTCTGCAGCATGGCCTCAGCTGCCTGGTACCATGCAGAAAACAAGAGACCAGAGGGTGCCTACACAAGGAGGCCCCAAGGACAGGTTGGTGGTTTGCAGCAATGGCGACTATGTACACTTTTAAAGTGGAGGGGGACAGGCCCTGCTGATCACACCAGAGGCGAAAATGTACGCACTTCAGAGCATACAACTTCCTAGTGGAGGGAGCCCTAGCATTCAACAGAGTCTCCACTACAAGAAGATCATGGCACACTTTGGCTGGGACTTCTGTGAGGAGAGGCATACAGGTGAAGCCTCAGCCACGTCTGTACCAGAGCATCCAGGCTCAGAGGGGCTGGGTGAGAAAGGGAATATCATAGCGGACAGTGGGTCGACTCTTTGGAGGCAAAGAGATTCACTTCCGCCTGGCCAAAAATCTGCTAAATGCACTCCACCACCTGCGGGTGGAGACTCCACTCCACGGGCCTTGGCACCTGCCTTGACAGGCAGTCTGCATCCCAATTTATGTACCCTGGAATGAAAATCACTCTTAGCAAAAGATACCCCGTCTCTGCCCAGAGCAGAATCTGCTGCACCAACCTGAACATAGGGCATAAATGCAGAGCACCCTGATGATTGATATAGGACACCACCAAAGTGTAGCACGAAGTGTTTCAATGTTTGAAACACAGCCCTCATCTCCAGGCAATTTATACTCTATGAGAGATAAGGGCCCTCCTAGAGACCCTAGGCAGGGCAGAAGTCCAAGACCACTTCCCATCCTGAAAGTGAGGCTACAAAAGAGTCTTGTGATGATGACGCACCGCTAGAGTGGGACCCAAGCGCAGGAACTGGGGTCTTTTCCACATAAGAAGGGTACAAACCCCTGGCTCATAATCCTTATGACCCTGAGGGAATGCCTGTGGGGATGAAAGCCCGTACCCCTGAGCCAGAGCTGGAATGGCCTCATGCGAAGCAGACCCAAATGGATAACATTGTCTGTTGCCACTATGAGGCCGAGCACTCTCTACGGCCCAGCAACAAAGAGGCTTTGGCCCAGCCGAATAGCTTTCACTGCTGACAAGATGGAAGCCACCCGAGCAGGAGACAGACATGCCTGCATCATGATGGAATCCCAGACTACTCCCAAGAAAGTAGCTCTCTGAGAAGGAGAAAGCACAGACTTCTCTGGGTTCAACTTGAGGTCTAGAGACCTCATATAGGCAAGCACAATATCTAAATGACTGGCTGCCATAGCCTTTGACTGGGCCAGAATGAGCCAGTCATCCAGGTAATTCAGTAAGCAACATTTCCTCTTCCATTTTGGGGGAAATCACAGAGTGAGCTCCTGAATCTGAAATGGGGATATCGAAGTCAGGGTAGAGGACAAGAGAAAGGGAAAGACCCTAAGTTCGTGTCATCCTCCCTGATAAAATGGGGCCATGGATACACACTCCTCTTAAACTGCTTGCTTGCCATAATATCCTTTGTCCCCCAGGACCAACAATTGACACAAACATACACAGAGCACTTCTTGACGACAAAGAAGCCGGAGTAATGTGACATGCCCTTATATGGACTTGTTGGCACGTATTACCTTTGTCACATGTCCTATCCAAGCCATTAAATTTGTGTGTGCACACAGAGCCTCAGAAACAACTTCCACGATGAAGCCTTCCCATAGCCCAACCATGACACAGTGTTGTGTTCCCTTGAAAGAGAGCTGGTTATATCAATTGTGGTCCAAAGCCATCTTCATGGTTTCTAAGTGGTACAATTTACAGTAATCCCATGTATCTCCAGGTGGTCCATGTGGCAAATGAACTTCAAGTGATGAGACTTCAACCTGACGTAGGGAATCAGGATGGATTTGACAGGTCTGGATAGATTTATCCTTCACTAGATACATATCCTGGGAGCTAATATTAATAAACTAACCCTAATTAATTAATTAATAAACTAATAAAAAAAATAAAACTAAGACTAAGGGGAGCTAAGACAGGAAATTAACAGGGATTACATTACATGGTCAGAAAATTTAAAGGGGAAGAGGCACACATATACAGACAAGCACATCGGGTATACATTTTAATATTTGTTGTAATTCTTAATAGAATATATTCAGCCTATAAGACAGTGAACTTACCATACCTGTTAGATGGAGAAATAAAGGATCGGCTCCAAAACATACAAGCTCATCTGTGAAACATGGTGATGGTAGTATCATGGCTTGGGCTTACATGTCTCCTTCAGGAACAAAATCAGTAATATTTATTCATGATGCTAGCAACAGAATGACTTAAGAAGCTTTTAATTTACATAATTAATTTACTTATTTAATTTACATTTAATTTACATTGCCAATTTACATAGAAATACATCCAATCTAACTAGGAGGAACTGGAGCATGACCCAATGACCCAATACACACTCAACTCACTTAATGATTTTTATCAAGTATAAGATTTTAAGCCAAGTCTATCACCAGGCCTTAAACTAACTGAGCAGAATTTCACCACCTGAAGAGAAAACTGAATGGAGAAACGCCCCGAAACACACAACAGCTGAAAGATGCTGCGCTACAAGCCTGGTTAAGCATCAACACAGAAGAATGCAACAGTTTGGTGGTGGCATTGGGTTACAGGCCTAATGCTAGCAAGAAGACTATGTGTTCCAATATTTTTTGCTTATTCAAACATTACAGGGTCTGCCACAAAACGTGTTCTAAGTTGTTTAACAGAAGTAAATCTCATATCACATTTACTAGCAGTAAATAACAGGAAAAGTAAAGGGAGGGAACTATAAATATCAGGAAAAGAAAATCACAGGGAACTGTATGTGTGTGTGTGTGTTAAAGGTTTTTATTTTATTTATTTCTGGCACTGTGTTGATGCAGAGGAAGTACTATACTGCTTGGATTTTCATACTCTTGAGCTAGCTGATATTTTTAAAGCAGCTCCTCTGGTATTTGATATTGTCATATAAAATGTATTTGCAAGTCTGGACTCAAATGAGTTTGCAAAATATCAATCCTCTAAAGAAATTCCCTGGCAAATGGTGATTTACTGCTATTTCAGTACAAATCACAGAAAAATTCCACAGAAAAAGTTACCGGCACTGAAAGGCAGACTGTGTATATTTAGGTACAGTAAAAGTACAATCACCTGCTATTACATGTTTTGTTTAAAATGAAGATTTGAATTGATCTGTTCCAAGACATTCCAAGTACAGAATTTATTTCTTTGTGTTGTGCTGTCACAGCAGTGTAATCTGTGACATGATTAATATGAAGTGTTTTTTGCAAGGGGTTTAAAGTTTTTATGTGTGTTGGGCCTACAGCTTATAACACTTCTTCATAAAACAGTGAATTAATTGGTGTACAACAAAAGAACTGGTTCAGTTCAGATCCAGAGAGAGGGAGGAAGGAAGGAAGGAAGGAAGGAAGGAAGGGAGGGTGGGAAAGAGAGAGACGGAGAGATAGAATTTGAAAATAATCAGTGATAGAGTGGTGTGATGTGTAAGTGATATAAAATAGATAGAGAGAGAGGTAAAGCTGAAATAATCAGTTTGTTGCTCCCATTAAAATATTAAAAACTGGTTCTGGTTCATTTCTGTGTTGATACATTACTATAACGTCACATACTAAGAGGTGTCTCTACTAATCACTACAGTGTTTATGACGGATTATACCACAGTGCTGTTATATGGATTTGTCAGTGTTTACGTCTCACTTTTTAGCACTTTTTTTTGTGTTTTTTGTGCTATTAACTTGAATAGAGAGGAACATTTGAGACTGGTTAAGGATTAGAGGGGTTCAGGGATGACTGTAGCACAAGTGTAAACTGATATAAGTCCAATGTGTCGTTATTCAATTAAAAAAAAAAGTTTAGTGTTGATAAATTGCTCAACACTCTTAAAAGAAAAGGTTCTATATAGAATTTAAAAGGGTCACTGTATCTCTGGAACCCTAAAAATGTTCTATATAAACCCTTTTCTTAATCAAAAGAACCATGAAGGGGTTTTCTGAGCTGGTTCTAGCAGGTATTTATTTCATGAACAGTGATTCCATCGATTATTTGACCTGTCTCTGATTGTTTAGTGTGCTACTTTGTAGAATTTTAACTCATATGAAATGCCCATACACATAATGCACATACATCTAGAAATTTAATATCAAGTAAAGCACTAGTGAATTAAAGATGTGTGTTTAGGATTAGCCATGGTGCAGCGTGATGATGGAGCAATTCACATTATGATTCAAAGCAGTACACATTTATTAACAATAGTAAAGTGAATATTTAAATCAGAAACATGAACAGTGTTTTGTTGGATCCTCAGATCTTTGTGGTTCAGGGTCTGATTGTTGTGTGTCCTGCTGTATTGCTGTAGATCTCTGCACAGTTCTCTTTGCACAGGTGCTCGTGTTTTATCTGACGGTTGTTTTGGACAAGGATCAGAGGAGGTTGAGTTTGTACTGTGCTCTTCTTCATCATCATTATTCGAACTCAACATGCAGAAACAACATACGCCGAGCACGTAAAGCAAGAAGTTCAGGGCAGTCAATGCAACCACAATAATCAGCCTAGTCTCAGGCCAGAGTCCCAGATCATCTTGTTCTGACCCATGGTGAACTCTTTGACCCAGAACTTGGCTGAGTTGGAATACAGGCCAGGAGGCACTCAGGTACATGACAGCAGCAATCAGACTGAATCCTATTAGCCCTTTCTGCTTGTCTTTGTCCTGAAATGCACAGCAAATGATGCTGACAAATGTGCCGACGAAGCACAGGCAATACACAGCCAAGCTCCATATCACAGCTGGGTGGTCTTTGAACGTCACAGTGTTGAAGAAAAAGAAAAAGATGGCGCTTGCTATGTACATCTGAGACACCTGTAGCAGACCTGGTCCAGTTGCCATATAGCATTCGGACTCAGTCCACATGATCCAAACTTCCACAAGGTGCCCTAGCGTTGCTGTGCATGAGAAGATCTCAGCTACCATGTGGTGGCTGTAGAACTCGTTGTTCTCTTTTAGAAAGTAGCATGGAAAGATGATGGATGCATTAAGACACACCAACGCTGCATAACTAGAGATGGTCATGGGAATGTTGAGGCCGAATTTCGGCCTGTCAGACTTTTGGAAAGTGGACGTCTCTATCAGTATGATCAAAAGAGAGCCGACGAAGCTGAAGGTCCAGCAAAAGACGCACAACACACCGACTTCTCCATCCCACCTGCCACTCTAAATTATGAGGCTGAAGGGGACACAAGATGATAGCAGAGCAGCTATATGTGCCACATGGATGTACACCATGATCCACCAGCAAGATCGATAAAGGTCAGATCTGTGTGCCTATGAGAAATTTATTACTGTCAATTAAACCTGGTGAGTTTTCCACAGGAAAGCTTCAGATATGCAGGTCTCGATGCCAAAACACAAGATGGCACTGTTTGAGTCAAAGCTTAGTCAAATATTTTCCTGTAAAAGAAAAAAAGGGAAAAAAAACAATCCATTTATGGACCTGGTTCAGATAACATTTCCAATCTATATTTTTGTCACAAAGCTTAGACGTAATCACTAAATCCTTAAATAAGCTAATAAGGACCAAAATTCAGAGCTTGATTAGAGACTTCACTACTAGCCAGACACAAGCTGAACAATACTTTAGTTACAGAAAATAAATATCTACATTTATTTTTGTGTGTTTTCATTGTTGTTTTATGTCTTGTTCTTTTATGATGTGCTAATGAATTACAAAACAATGTACAATCTCTTATGAACAGCATGACACTGTACTATAAACACGGTTTAATAACAAACTGGCATCAATAAAATGATGTTGCATCAGAGGTCAGTCTAGGTGTAAATGTAAATTCCTGTGTTGAAGATTATAGGCAAGCGAGGCTTCAATCACTTGCTAGCCCACAAAGGGTGTGGGTACAAACAAAAGGTGCCAAGTTATTTAAAACATCTAGATGTAAATTCTGATCAGCTTAATTTTATTCATCTTTCAACTCAAACCCAAATGGCTTTATGTGTTTAGCAAAAACAAACGAATCAGCCTTGCTGTTCCCATACTTTTAGACTGGCCATTACTTTAAAAAGGAAAAATTATTACTAATATATTCCTACTAAATTATTATATAAATACATGCACTTTTCAGAGCTGATAAAGGACATTCATTTACTGTGCCAGAATTTTCTCAACCTGTTTTCCTCAGGGTTTGTACATCAGGTTTTAAGTTCTTAGCTATTACTATCATGTATTTTCAGTTCCTCTGTACACACACCATCAAATTCATTTCTTTTATGCTTTTAAGCATTTTAAACAATGAGTATAAAACAGCGACAACACTAGTTTGCGTCCAAATTCAGACATTATTACCATACTGCCCACTGTCAAATTCCAAAAGCTCTCCTCAATTACAATCCCATTACAGTAAATCCTGAAATTGGTTTAACTTAATCGAATCAGTAGGTCAGTACTTAATCGAATCAGTAGGTCAGCTGAGATATACTCACTCTTCATCAGCACACACAGAGGCCTGTGCTGTTATGCTTACACAATCCAGACTTCAACATGTTGTTCCTGTCAGTATCCTCCCATAATTATCACATTTACATCATATGATCTTTTCTCCACCCAAAGTAAATAAGCAATAATCCTCAGCAATATAGTACTATTTAATGTGACTATTGTTTGGATGAAGGATGTTAGTCAGAGGTATCTTTAGATTTATGATAGCAGATTCTAGACACCAGAACCAGGGTAATGTTTTAGATCAAGCTAGTTAAGCTACAAGTGAATATATATATATTTTTTTTTTTATAACAAAATAATGTATTTAGGCTTTTGCTGTGTAAAACATCCTACCTTTAAGTAGATTATTTTCCAATATGTCTCACAGCAAGTGATTTAAAGCTAATTTATCATAGCTATTTAGCTATTTATAGATACAGTGAGGGAAAAAATTATTTGATCCCATGTTGATTTTGTACGTTTGCCCACTGACAGAAATGATCAGTCTATAATTTTAATGGTTGTCATGGACTGCTGGACAGTTCCCTGCCTGAACACCAGAGGGCGGTCTGACAGGGTTTGTTTATACCTGTACCATGTGTCTTCACGTGTTTGCCCCACCGCGATCCTTAGCCCGTTCTCACCTCTGCACACCCCTCCCTCGTGTTTCACTAATTACCTTCCCTATTTATAGGGTTTCTATTGTATTTGTTGAGTCCTCGTCGTTATTGTGTGCCTCTTCTGTTTGCTGGATTTTATTTTGTTTTGAGTTTTCCCCCCAGTGTTTCCATGCATGTTCTGTTTATTTTTAAAAAATAAAGTATATTATCCCAACTGGCTGCTATCCCTGCGCTTTGGGTCTGATCTTGCCTTGTGGAGGCCACCATTATGTGACAATGGTAGGTTTATTTGAATAGTGAGAGACAGAATAACAAAAAAGTTATAAATGAATTTGCATTTTAATGAGTGAAATAAGTATTTGATCCCCTATCAATCAGCAAGATTTCTGGCTTCCATGTGTCTTTTATACTTCTCCTAATCTCAGCTTGTTACCTGTATAAAAGACACCTGTCCACAGAAGCAATCAATCAGATTCCAAACTCTCCACCATGGCCAAGACCAAAGAGCTGTCCAAGGATGTCGGGGACTGTAAAAGTACAATCACTGGAAAGGACTACAAGACCATCGCCAAGCAGCTTGGTGAGAAGGTGACAACAGTTGGTGCAATTATTCACACAACGAAATGGAATAACTGTCAGTCTCCCTTGGTCTGGGGCTCCATGCAAGATCTCACCTCATGGAGTTTCAATGATCATAAGAATGGTGTGGAATCAGCCCAGAATTACACAGGAGGATCTTGTCAATGATCTCAAGGCAGCTGGGACCATAGTCACCAAGGAAACAATTGGTAACACATTTAAAGGACTAAAATCCTGCAGTGCCCGCAAGGTCCCCCTGCTCAAGAAAGCCCATGTACAGACCTGTCTGAAGTTTGCCAATGAACATCTGAATGATTCAGAAGAAAACTGGGTGAAAGTGTTGTGGTCAGATAAGACCAAAATTAAGCTCTTTGGCATCAGCTTATCTCGCTGTGTTTGGAGGAGGAATGCTGCCTATGACAGCATGGAGGTGGAAACATTATTCTTTAGGGGTTTTTTTCTGCTAAGATGGATGGGGCCATGGGCATTGAAAATGGGTCATGGATGGGTATTACAGTATGACAATGACCCAAAACACACGGCCAAGGCAACAAAGGAGTGGCTCAAAAAGAAGCACATTAAGGTCCTACAGTGGCCTAGCCAGTCTCCAGACCTGAATCCCATCTGACCATTGTGACTATTGTGATTGCCAACAATGGTTTTGCCACCAAGTACTAAGTCACGTTTTGCGAAGGGGTCAAATACTTATTTCACTCATTAAAATGCAAATCAATTTATAACCTTTTTGAAATGGGTTTTTCGGGATGTTTTTACCATTAAAATTATAGACTGATCATTTTGGGGTCAGTGGACATCAGGGGATCAAATCATTTTTTCCCTCACTGTACATTTTAATGTTGTGGAACATCTGTAAATCAAGTCAGTTATGTTATAGCTGCTATAGAGAGAGCTGTTCCTTCACCAGCCTGTATTTTTTCTCTTTCTTTAAGTTAATAAGACAAACTTGACTTGTTGTGTTAGTAAGAAGCCATAAGCAACAAATCTTTCCATATGTTACTGTCAGTTAACTTGCTGTTGGTATTAAGTCGTAACGCAAAAAATAAACCTTCAGAAAAATGATGATGCTCATTAAATTTTAATTCCAAGTCTATTACATAAAGGAAACTTTAAAATATTTCTAATCCTAATGCAGTGGGTTAAAACCAAAATTTTGATTACTGTGTACACACATTTTATAATCTGTTTCTGTGTAGCAAAATTGCTAGAAATCCCTGTACAAGTTGTTACTGTACAAGCAATAACATGTTCTAATGGGTATTAATGTAATTCTGTGCTTTTGGTCAAACAGGAAATACAATCTGAGCTGCTGTTTAACTAAAAATAATTAATTTATAAACTCTAAGCTACTTGCAAGCTGTTTGACTTTTTCTAACGCAATAATGCTACCACTGTGCTACAAGGAAATACTGTTTTGGTTTCTGTTTGTAAAAGCTCTAACTGCTCCAACACACTGTTTTTTCAAAGGGAAGTTCAAAATGTTGCCCCGAGCTCTTTAGAAGAGATGGATGTCTTTAACTGGAAATAATGCTGAAGTCATGACAGGGTAATAGCTAGGAAGTTTCCGACTTCCATTAAAGATTCATTTGAATGACTTTCCAAGTTATAAAGCTCTGAGGTGCAATTCTGTGAGGTCATTTCAGCATGGTGGCTCACAGTGAAAAGTAAGAACCAGAAATATCAATATTTTAAAATGGTAACTCACTTTCTGCAAGATTTTTTTTGTCAAAACCGTTCTTTCATGTTCAACAAACGGCCCATTAATTCAAGTTTCCTGGTTTTCCAGTCTGAGAGGAAGTACCAATGTAGGAAGTCTGAAGTTGGAAATTTTCCAGTTCCCAGTCATCATGAACACCGCATAAATCTCCTTGAAAAAATTATATCAATTAATATTATTTCTCCTTGAGCCATCGAGTGCTTTTACTTCTGAACATTCAACTGACAGAAACTATTTGCTTGCATTTTAATGAGCTTTTGGATTAAGCCCATTCATTTCAAGTGACTTCCAACACACAAATAATAATAAAGCCCTCAATAATAAATATAATAACCTCAGTAATGGTGCACTTCCCCCCCTTTGACACTTCATAGCTGCTATTTTGAAAGCCACTACTTTAGTCATCACAAATAAGCTGTTCTGAAGAACCAGTAAATGAAAATGAAAGAAAAAAAAAAAAAAAAACACACACACACACACTAATGTGGCACATAAAATGCAAAACTTTATGACTGGTATATATTTTAACACTGAACTTTGCATCCATAAATGTAGCAGAGTGCAACAAGCTCAAACATGTGACATTTGTATTCACTTAACACTGAAATATATGACACTTTAAGCTCAAGTCTGGATATATATATGTCTACATACACAAGCCACGATAAATATCCCAAAATGACTTTCAGAAATATTATGAAACTAATTATTCTATGTGAACCAACTGAAGTTTTTGCCTTTTAGTAAAATTCTCCAGCCAGCTACATCTTAGCTAGTTAATATCCGAGAAAAAATCTTGTTTCGTTTTAATCATATTGGCAAGTAATGTTTTTAAAAAAGCTGTTACAAAAAAGGCACACATTTACCTTGATTACAAATGTAGAGTGACTGACTTTGCTAGAGTCCATTACATAAAGATTACATAAACATTATGTCTGTTGCATAAAGAAAACCATAAAATATTTCTAATCCTACATGGTGAAAACCTGGGTTATGCAGTAGAATAAAAAAACATTTCCAATTCACTCATAATATAAGCAACTAACATAAAATCCAATTCAGAATATATCAGGCACAGGGTTTGCAGGTCTCTCAGTTGAGAAGTGTCTGAATGTCTCGCATAAAGGCAACGGTGAAAAACGCAAACATCGTGAGGCAGATATTATATGATAGAGATAGATATATACTTTGCATCAAAACAGCACAAATACATTCAGGCACAGCTCAACAAGTGGATGTTTTACATAAAGGCAACAGTGATAGACGTTAGGCATTAACCGATAATCAATTATCCAATATATCACGATATTTCAACTCTAAAAACATCATCATGGAAAAAAATAACAACTTTCCGAAAGGGAAGTGTGTCAAATCTTGTGTAAACTGTAAATCTTAGCTAGTTAATATCTGACAAAGATTCTTGTTTTGTTTTAATAATATTGGCAAGTAATGTTTAAAAAGGTAGAGGTAGCTAGCTCATAATAGCCCTAATGGCTTGCTTGTAACAAGGTAAGCTAACTAGCTGATCTTAGTAGATTGCTAGCATTAGGTGATTAGGTTCGATACAATGGAAAGTTTTCCCTTCATAAGGAATTATAAGAAGTCAAGCTTGAAGCAGTTACTTAATGACATGACTGGAGAAATGTACTAAAGAGAATCATATCATATTTTTAATAGCCGGCTAACATCTTGTTTTTAATTCCTTTGTGGCGCACAACTATTTTGGGCAAATTTTTACTCTAATCCTATATTTTATTTGGGGTTTATAGAGGACATTTCGTGATATGAAAATTGACTATTGAAGCATCCCTGGTGAAGATAAAACATTCACTGATTTTCTTGTCATTTTGACTTTTCAAGCACGGACAAACACGAGTCGTGCAGAGTACACCAGATCTGCCAGGTAGATCAGAAAGTTAAGGCCTGTCAGAACGGCTATGATCACCAGTTTATCCCAATCGCAGGGACTCTGAGACTGACTGCAGGAACTAGGCCTCCGAGACTGACTGTTATATTTACTGTCGAACTTAAACACGGGCCAGATGATGGTAGCACTGAGGTACATCACGACAGCCAATAGGGCGTAAGCGGAGAGGAAACGGGCAAACGGGAACGGAAGGAAGCCGGTACATTCTCCAACGCACATCACCACGATGGCAGCGGATATGATGAAGCAGATACAGTACACAGCCATGCACCACTTCAACGCTGGATGTTGATCGTACGACACAGGATTACTGATAAACACAAAAATAACGCTGGCTACAAATGTCTCACAGACCTTCAGGAGGCCAGGCACCGTTGCCATGTAGGCGGCAACTTCACCAGGCCGTGCCCGCGTCAGGCTCACTTCCACTAGGTATGCCACCGTGGCCAGGCAGGAGAAAACTGTACTGACGATTCTGTAGTCACGTGCCTCAGAGCTATAGGTACTGCCCTTAATGAAGTACAGTGGGAAGATGATGGAAGCCGAGAGGCACAGCAGACCTGCATAGCACGCCAGCGTGATGGGAAAGTTGGTCCACGAGACAGGCGTACGCGACTGGAGGTTCAGGAGCTCCACAATCAGCACCAACAGCGTGCCGATGAAGCTGAACACCCAGCAGAACATGCACCAGTCATACATGCCGCCACTCAAATGCGTGCCGTGAGCAGCCACGCTGAACGTCACGCATGTGAACACCAGCGCAGCCAGGCGGGCCCACATCACGCGCGAGGTCTGCAGCACAACCAAAGGCATGATTACAAGCAGATGATTTCTTTCAAGTTTGTCAAAGACAGCTAATGAAATTTAATCAAAGCCGTTGGTCCAATGCCCTTCCTCAGGTGCAGGGAGTAGTCTGGACTTCCTAGTTTAGGGAAACCTGCAAGTAAAAAAAAAAAAAAACATCAAGGTCAGCAATTAGTCCTAAATGTGTGGCCATGTGCAACTCATGACAGACGTACAACAAACTTTAAAGCGGAATCTAAACAGCATATACCTGAGCAGCTCAAGGCCTTGATTAAGGGACCAGAATAAACCATAAGCTAAATTTGTGACATCCCTTTTTTTCAATATTACATATTTACTTTTGAAATTTGCCTGTCAAATTAGTTATATTTTGTATAATATATAGTTCTATTTTGATTCGCAGAAAAGTCACAGATAAAATTCGAATAGATAAAATGAACAGAAATGAAAAATGTGATTTGCTTTACGTTTTTTTTTTAAAGCAAATGATAAATAAAGTCAAGTCATCTGAATTCAAAGCCTAGTTCTGTTTTCCCAATATAGTAATCTGTAACTACAAAAGCTCAGGTAGGTGATACAGGTTAACGTAAGACTGCATTAAAACAATTTTTCTTTTTAGTAGTTTGTATATTCAAACAAATCTGGTGTAATTGGCTACTGATCACAGAAACCATTGATCCTGTGTGAGCGTGATTAGATAACAGCAAGGAATTAACCAGTCAAGCACTGACACCTGCTTTTATTTGTACGCATCGTGCACATGGACTTCCACTTACACTCACTGTCTCTTCATTGTGGGTTGAAAAGATAACTAGATAAAAAACACAACACCTTTATTGACACAGCCATGTACGTACACACCTGGACTTCCTCTCACATGTTTCACAACTCAGCTTGAGTCATGAGCATGTAGGATGTTAGTGCAATGTCACTTCCTCTTTTAGCCTTAGATGGCTAACACATGATTTTTGCAGTTTATCCAGCGTAGTGTTACCTCAAGAAATTGTTAATCTAGTCTACACTACATGTAATCTCCCTCAAAGGTACAACCTTCAACGTTGGGCCTTAAGGTTTAATTATATTCATTAATGATGTTTCTTTACAATTATGCTCTTTAAACTAACGGTAAAAGGGTTTGTATTGTAGCCTGTGTACAGTTGTGACCTATTCATACCCTCATTCGGTGCATACACTTGACATCACACCATTTCAACATATCTGTACGCAGATGTCATTTTTCCCACTCATGCGTTTTTCACTTTCTTCCCATTTTTAGTTCTGCAAAGCTGCATGTCTTTACTTGACTTTATGATTAAATTAATATCATTTAAATGAATTATGTCAGGATTCTGTGAACTCCACATCAGTGTGCGAGGTTTATCACAACCAGCACTTCCCCACAAACACGGGCCTTTCATCCATTCAGACAAATAATTCAATTCAAATCCATTCATTTTTAGCTGTATAGGGGTTTTTCTACTAAACGTTGTCACAAAACACCTTTACATAAATAAATAATTATCGGTTTTAATTTTATGCCTAATAGGCAAGCCAGCGATGATGGTGGCAACATGAGGAAGAAACCTTGAGATGAACCAGACTCAAAATGTATCCATACTCACTATATACTATAAGATATATGGTCTATATACACTATACACTATATGGTAAAAAAAAAAAAAATGCAAGTGTTTAACCAGGAACTGAATTTCTCTATTCAAGATGGATCTAACTTGAAGTCTACTGTGTTGTAGTTATCAAATGTTCATTAATGGAGACTTGAAAGCAAAAAACTGATTGTAGTGATTGCAATCTTGAGGCTATCCAAGGAAGAACATCCACAGCCATCTTAACGCTTCCCATCCAGAGTAATCTCACTGTGACCTTTAGGCTGTCCAAATAAATGACTGTGATGTATTAAAATCATCCTTTACTTTAGACATCACATATACTGTATTAGGAATTAAGGATCGGTTCTTACAAGCTGTAAAACTTAATGCATTCATTTAGATTTCTTTGAAAGGTACAGGAGACATAAACTGGTGATTGATATCGAGGATATAAAAATGTCAAAAAGGGTTTCAAAGATTTCAGGTCAGGTAATATAATACTATCACTTAAAGAGAGTTTAAGGGTTCTTGGATAGTTGAGGGTTTTTTTAGCTTCCTAAAGAGACTTTTACTTAAAACCCTGGTTCTATGTGGAACCTATAAACGTTGCGTGATTGTGTATTTACACTGGTGTGTAGATAATAGGTACATAATAATAAGTTAGGGGGCCAAGCACCAAAAGTCCATAGAAACCCTACTGTTATTCTAATTCTTCTTTTTCTACTACTTCTTCTTGCTAGGTAAAAAGTTGCAAAACTTGGCAAACTGATAGAAAAGACTCTATATGGAATATTCTGGCCAAATTTGGGTGCTGCCAAAGCTCTAGGGGCACCACAGGGTGAAATTTAGAAATATGTTTTTTGCTCTGAGAGTAAACAGGAAGTGAGGCTGTATCCTAGCAACGACTTGAGGCTGAGGCCGTGTTTTGCCAACGCCTCCTATTGGTTACCATAACATGCTCTGAAAGCTTTTTTTTCTCCAATCTGCACCAAATTTGGCTCACATCAACTCGACACCTATCCAAGCATTAAAGCAACAACAGACATCACAGGTCACAGGAGTAGCAGCAGCTGCAGCAGCAACACCACCCTGCTGCCCATTTGTTCATCTAGACCTTTCCTCCTAGAGTCTGAGAATTCCATGTACAACACATGCACACCATGAGTGAAACTACGAATGAACACAGACACGAGAGAATCAATAATTCATACATAATTCAAACTGTTGTATAATTGCGACATATAGCACAAGTGTGAGATTAAAAAGTGGGAACTGGAAGATCTTATGAGATAAAATTTCACAATTTCATGGAATTATGATGCAATTGTGAAGAAAAGTTATTTAAATATATTATATATATATATATATATATATATAGTATTTTAATGAATAGATATTTTAGACATCATGCTTGAGGGATATGCGAGTTAAAATTGTCACAGTTGCATGAGATCAGACATAACTTGCAAGTGTGCGATTGAAAACTCACAATTAAGAGGTTAAAAAGTTGCGATTGTGTGATATGTCGCTATTTATTAAAAAAAAGTCCAAATTGTGAGAATTGCATGGCATTTAATTGCTTTCTCTTTGGTGTTTTACTGTTTGTATTGTCCATCTTGCTTTCTTTTAATTAATCTTTTTGCATTGTTAAGCACTATGGGATAGCTTTGCTATGTTTAAATGTGCTATATAAATAAAATTTGCTTACTTACTTACTTACTTACTTACTATTACTTGATGTCAGACAAAAAGTTGTAATTGCGAGAGAGAAGGCTGCATTTGCATGATATTATGCTCTCCACTGTGAGATTATGCTCTCCGCTGTGAGATTATGCTCTCCACTGTGAGATTATGCTCTCCACTGTGAGATTATGCTCTCCACTGTGAGATTATGCTCTCCGCTGTGAGATTATGCTCTCCACTGTGAGATTATGCTCTCCGCTGTGAGATTATGCTCTCCACTGTGAGATTATGCTCTCCACTGTGAGATTATGCTCTCCACTGTGAGATTATGCTCTCCGCTGTGAGATTATGCTCTCCACTGTGAGATTAAAATATCACAACTGGTTGATATTAGGCCTAACTGTGACAAAGTCACTATCAGTGACTAAGAAGAGACATAAATGTTACAGTTTTGCGGTGTTGTGTCACAGTTGCAAAATAGAAAGGGTAGAATGGGTTTCAATCGCAAGATATCTGGTATACTGTATTACTTGTGCTTGGTAGATTCCCTTATCCTGAGTGACTTTAAAACATTTTTTTCTTGTATATGGAATTGAACAGCTGAGGGTTAAGGGGTTAAGGCATTAAGGGAGGGTCTTGCTCATGGGCTGAGCAATGATAATGCTGGGATTTAAAGTTAGGAGCAATCCATCCAATCTATCCTATCTCTCTCTCTCTCTCTCTCTCTCTCTCTCCCCATCTATCTATCTATCTATCTATCTATCTATCTATCTATCTATCTATCTATCTATTTATCTATCTATCTCGATGTCTCTCTCACACTCACACTGTGTACTGTTATACAGTTGAGACGGATGTAATGAAGGTGTGGCCCAAATGGCGCGTGGAGAAAACCATAACGGTGTGTGTGTGTGTGTTATTTCACACCGAAATATGTCTTTGAGATTCGGGTGTGGATGATGTGGAATTAATGCAAAAAAACAATCCATCGTTTCATTCTGCGATTCAAATGATGAGGATAGTAACGTATTTAATACCCAGATGTGTGTGTGTGTGTGTGTGTGTGTGTGTGGGTGCGGAGGTGTGTGGTTTTAAGGTTAAAAGGTTTCATTCCTAAAGCCGACATGAGGTACATGCAGTTTCCGTATGTAACGGTGCCTGCTCGACTATAAAAGTTTATCCACACTTTCCTCTATAAAAACAAGTAAAAAACAGCAAGATTTCGGAAATCGACGTAATTAAAGCGAAAGAGAGAGAAAGAAAGAGAGAGAGAGAGAGAGAGAGAGAATCTTACCTTTTGTGCCTGTTTTTTTCTTCTTCGTTCCCTGGACTTTTGTTTAGCAGGAGATCGGTGTGGTATGTGAGATATCCTCCCTACTCTCAGCTCCGCTTCTCTTCCTTTCCAGGACTGCGAGAGGTCCACGCCCAGAAAAGACCAAATTAGGTTTTACTTAACCACACACACACACACACACACACACACACACACACACTCACTCACTCACTCACACACACACACCCCAGCTTTATGTCATCTCGAGCTCATTGCATGACCCTTTATCCCACAGTGCTGCTAAAAGCTTCATTCTGATTGGTCAGATGCATTTTTATTCAGCTCTGACCACTGGTTCCTGCTGCAAACCTTTATTTTTTTCAAAAATAAAAAAATAAATAAAAATACTACTAATAATTATCAGTTGTCTTTATTTGTCACATATACATTACTGCACAGTGAAATTCTTTCTTCACATATCCCATCCTTGGGGGTTGGGGTCAGAGCACAGGGTCAGCCATGATACAGCACCCCTGGAGCAGGGTGGGTTGGAGGCCTTCCTCAAGGGCACAACTGTAGCAGCTTGGCAGTGCTTGGGCATTCTTATTGTGAATAACCCAGAGCCTGAACCACTTGAGCTATGTTTCTCTTAAAAAACACCTCAGACTCTGAGTATGGAATATTAATCATAAACACATTTCAGTTTTTAACATGGAAGGAAAAGTTTTTAACATTTATAGAAGGAGTCTCAGTGTGTTTTTTTTCCGCCCTGGGAAAGTCTTCAGGCCAGAGGATTTTTGTTTTTTGCCCGTTTCCCTGCTGCTTTATTAACTCCAATAGACTAGAAAAGACAGGCTGGTGTTTACAGCTGCTTTAATGTAAATGAAAACCAGAGCTAACTCTTTTTATGGATGTTCCACAACATGAATGTTACTATAAAAGGTTAAAAGAAGATAGTCACTCTTAATGTAGACATTAAACGTTGTAATCATTTACAAATTGCTGTAATTTATTTGACGAATAAAACATCTTGATGTACGGTTATAGAAAAGAATCATTTATTATCAGTTATAAATCAACCTGTTTTCATTATTAAAGTAACTCTGCTTCACATCGACAACACCAAGAATAATTTTTATTAGTTACAACACCATTTTGTTCTTTTTCCCCCTAAAACACTAACACATAAACTGTTGTAGAAAGGACATTATTTACATTTACATTAGTTACTGTCCAGTGTCACCCAAATAAGGACGAGGTTCCCTTCTGATCCTGGTTCCTCTCAAGGTTTCTTCCTCATTTCATCTCAGGGTTTTTTTCCTCACCACCATCGCCTCAGGCTTGCTCATTAGGGATAGGTTTTAGAGATAAACAGTAACTTAATTTTAATTCTATGTTTCTATACTTCTGTAAAGCTGCTTTGAGACAATGTCCCTTGTTAAAAGTTCTATACAAATCAATTGAATTGAATTGAAAAACACTGCATGCCCAAGAGTTTTATTCCATCCTTATTTATTCAAGTTAATTTCCCATTGGGATCGATAAAGTATCTATCTATCTATCTATCTATCTATCTATCTATCTATCTATCTATCTATCTATCTATCTATCTATGCTCACAATTAATTTGATGTCAAAATAGTATTTAGTCCAATAATGTTTTAATAGTGAAGTTAGATGTAAATATATGAAGTAGATTTGGTTGTAAATGTGATCACAAGTACCACTAGATAGACAGCTTTCCATTTTCATTTATTCAGGAAGTAACTGAGTGGTTCAATAAAAAGTCAAAGGTATTAAAGCCATACTTTAGACCCAGCAGATTTCCGCTGTGCAAGTACAAGTGTGAGTTTCACTTCTGGTTTTTTTTTTTTCTTGCTCTGCTTTGCTTGCGCAGCTGAAACAGCAAGATCTGTCTTACCTGCTGTGACTTGGGTAAAAATGCTCAATTTCTTGAAGATGTAGGATTTGTAAAAGTTTTGCAAAATCAATCTGAATGAATAAAACAGCATTAAGTTGATATCCGTGTAAGCAGTCAGTTGTTGAAGGGTGATGCAAAATATTTGTTCACACCCGCAAGCTTAAAAAAATCTACACAGGAATAAGCAGAACTGAACAGGGGTTTAATTTCCACGAACTCAAGAGATGACTACAAAAACCTAGTCATCAACAGGATTTTGACCGGCTTCATCTCTTGTGTTTAAATCATGCTGGTGTGAAACGTGGACCTTTTTTCTTCTCAATTTTTTTTTTTAAAAATCCAAATTTATCTTTCTTAAAGGATTCCAAAAAACAAGGTTTTATTACCAAATTTTGGAGTTGTTTAATCTTATAGGACAAGACATGAATATCCTGTAGGACCACTTCTATAGGATTTCATGGTGGGATTCATTTGGGTTCCCTTTCAGGTCAATATAGGAATTCAGTATTTACTTTATATTATATTTTTAAGAACCTTTTTGGACATTTTGTTGCAGTTTCTTGCACTCACCTAGACTTGGGAGAGAGTATATCATCGAATACACAATATTGCCATTGAATTCTAGTGTTGTTTTTCAGGGGTTGGGCTCAGCCCCTTAGATCCAGTAAAAGAAACCAAGACATTTTGCACAATTTCATTGGTCAGACAGTGGTCAATTTGGTGATGACCCCTTCCTGTTCCAACATGACTGTGCACCAGTGCACAAAACAAGGTCCATTAAGACACTGATGAACGAGCTTGGTGTGGAGGAACTTGACTTGCCTGCACAGAGTCCTGACCTCAACCCAATAAAACACCTTTGGGATGAATTAGAACTGGCCAAAACTGAAACGTCTTCCTTTACATGCACATGAATGTAATATGGAGTTGTCCCGCCCATTGCAGCTATAACAGCTTCAACTCTTCTGGGAAGGCTGTCCACAAGGTTTAGGATTGTGTTTATGGGAATTTTTGACCATTCCTCTAGAAGTACTTTTGTAAGGTTGATGAAAAAGCCTGGCTCACAGTCTCCGCTCTAATTCATCCCAAAGGTATTCTATTAGGTTGAGGTCAGGACTCTGTGCAGGTCGGTCAAGTTCCTCCACACCAAACTCACTCATCCATGTCTTTATGGACCTAAAGGAAGGAACAGGAAGGGGTCATCCCCAAATTTGGGAGCATAAAATTGGCCAAAATGTCTTGGTATGAAGCTGAAGCATTAAGAGTTCCTTTCACTGGAACTAAGGGGCCGAGCCCAACCCCTGAAAAACACCACCTGAATTCAATGAGTTGGAGGGGTGTCCCAAAACTTTTGGCTATATAAGTGTATTTTGGACGCCGGTCAAGCTGCAGTATCATCATGAACCACATGGGGGCAGTAGCAGTGACGGTAGCGCTATTGATCTGGGTGTTGATCAGAAAACAAATAAGAAGGAATCTGTCTAATGTTTCTGAAATTAAAGTTTCTCTATAAATATGTTTCCAAAATATGATTGGAAAACAGCACATCGTGTGCTCATATTTAATGAATCATAAACTCATTTTTAAAAAACGTCTGTTTTGAAAGAAAAGAAAAGTTTTTAACATTTGTAGAAGGAATTTATGTTGTTATGTTGTCAGCGTTTTTTCCCCCCACAGAAATCAGGATTAAGATATTTACATCTTAAGATTTATTTCCAATAAGATTCTAAAAATAAAATAAGATCCCACCTGATTTTTTTTTAATAACAAGAGATATGTAAATTGATTTATTTAGGATATTTTTTTACACTAAGCAGTTAAGCGTTTCTGACTTGGTCAAATTACAGTCATGGTGCGTATATCAAAAGCATAAACCTGAAACTCTTGGTGCTCAGCTGATGGGTAAGTGAAATGATGTGAGCCTCAGGCTGTACAGGATGTGTATGTGTACACAGTGTAGGAGGAAAAGATAACAAAATCACCTCAGACCTTAGTCACTGAGTCACGTACTGATTTCCAGATTCCATGGAACATCAGACTAAAGAACAATGCAGGCTGTTAGGCTCCGGACGGGCCTGTCACCAAATTCATTCCTATTATTAATGTCTCTGAATCGCTTTCTAGGTCTATGGAATGTCTATTGTTTGTCTTTTCTACCTCCTTTACTTGTATTGTGTATACCGTATTTGTTTTCGTTTGTCACATTGACGTGTGTGTGTATTGTGTGCCTTATCTTTCGTGTAATGTCATATGTATCTTTATGTCAATATGTTTAGAACTTTGTTTTGGTCTAAGGTAATGTGTTTCCTCTTATGCCCCAAAATCATGGCAGGAGGTGGATTTTACATTTACATTTCTGGCATATGGCAGACGCCCTTAACTAGAGTGACTTACATTTTTCATACATCTGAGCAACTGAGGGTTAAGGGCCTTGCACAAGGGCCCAGCAGTAGTAGTTTGGTGGACATGGGATCTGAACTCACAACCTTCTGATCATGTCTGACCACTACTACTGTCCACGGCGTGTTCCCACCTTCACCCTGATCAGGATAAAGCGCTTACAGAAAGTATAGGAATGAAGGTGTTCTTTCTATTCTGATGAGTACTCAGAATACTAGCTGTCAGTGTGTAGTGTCCAGTAATTCTCCATGTGGCAGTCTTGGCCTGGTGTTGGAGGAAACACCAGCACTGTTTTCCATGCAGTTCTTCTGTCCCACAGTAAGATGGCGACTGTGAGTCTGTTTGTCTCCACTCCAGTGTGTCCAAACATTATTCTCACGGCGATGGTGCTGGTCTATTCAGCAGGCTTCACCTGTGCTGCTCACACTTTAAAAACATATTCCCAATGAAGCGCACGGGTCAGTCTGGAGATGCTGAATGGACCCAGGTGGAGATCGTGTCCTGAAGCACCACAGGCGGATGTGGGAAACACAATGGAATCTGATCCTGCGGAATGGACCACTTTCACACTGACCTCATGAAGCTTCATGACTGGCTCGGTTTTAGGAATTTTACCAGCGAACGCATCACTTGATAAAAAAAAAAAACACACACACACGAGCTGTGCTGTTGTTTCTTTTTTTTGTTTCTTTTTTCTTTTTAATTTTTTTGTTCGTATATGGAAGTTTGCTTCACGGGTCAACTTCAAGCTCTTCTCCTCGCGTCCATTGATTGATCCGAGGCTACAAGCAGTTAGCCAAAGGAGATAACCCCGGGGCCTGCGACGGAGCTATCCGAAACGTAGCCGAGTGAGGAGCGCTGCCTTTCGGCGTCAGTTTAACGCAACATCGGGGATTTTGTTCCGGCCTGCAATTCAGGACGCAGATTACTAAGCTAACCCAGTTCTGTTTCTCGGTTTAATTCTCCAAATATTGCATTTAATATCTGACTAAAAAAAATTGCAAACAAATTAAATTACAAACAATTTTACTAACAAAAAAAACCCTGTTTTGGAGCTAGCTAGCTAGCTTTGCAAGCTAACACTACATGCAAATTTCTGGCTTGTTTTGCAGGCAAGTATTACCTAGCTACATTATTTTTGTTTGTATGAGCACAAAATAATTTGCGAGACTTTCTTTAATAGGTGCACTTTAGGAATTATTGCGTTGAAATTGCTATTTTTTCCACCTTTGTCACCTTGTTTACAACATTGTCAGCTATTAGCCGAGGCTTCAGGGCAGAGCAGAGTCCAGTGACATTTAACGAGGATTATTATCTTTATTATTATTATTATTTTTTTTTTACTTTCAGACACAATGCACTAATGTTTAAAGCAAAAACAAAAGTATTAATTATGATTAACAACAGCACATTGAAGTGTTGGTGATGTTTCTAAATGAAAGACAACTCTAAATTAAGGCTCCCACTTCATGCTGCTGGCATTTTTGGCCTTGTGATCATCTAAAGTCAAAGCAGAAAAGGAAATGTTACACTAGTTTGTTTTTACCATCCCAAAGTCTAAAGCTTTAAAGCGAGTGGACATCTCCGTCATCAACCAGAAGATGCGTAGCAGGACCATCGCCGTGGCCTGAAGATTAGAAATAAACTATACATACAGCAAGTCTAGTGAAAATCTCTGTGAATGAATCAAGAGCGAGGAAGACGACTGAAGAGATGACCACACGCTGACTACAGATCCACTACACAGACTAGAGCGGTCAGAGGCTTCGGAGAAGGAGCTGCGCAGACATGAGTGTCCGACCTCCGACCTCGACTCTGGACAGGTATGAGCCGGGGTGATCCGTCGCTCGATGAATGAAACGAGAACGTCATAACAAATAAAAAAGGTTGTAGCGTGAGCGCATTTGAAAGTCTTAAAGCTTCATGGAATTGAACAAGACAACACTGAGGCAGGTGGTCACAGGAAAATAATCAACCTGACGTGAAGCTGCGTTACTGAATCAACCCTCATAACGCAAGAGTTAGTTTTTTTTTATCCATTTATAGCTACATTTAATTTTAGGGAAGATACTGTTATCGCTTGCGTTAGAGCAGCTGTCACTTGACCCACCCCCGGCTGTGTCATAGCACTGACACTGGAGACTCCTTCCATCTGTCGAGGATAAATATGCGTCTCCTAACCTCCTACCACCTGGCGTCCACGTACGTGGATATCACATTTTTGGTTGCGTGCACCATAATACTTAATTCTTTGTTGTACACAAAAGACGTGGCTTCATGTTCAAAGATAATATCTGGTTATTATATTTATTGGTTCCTCCTAACCCCAAATAGGTAGAAGAAATGTAAAATGCAAGCTCAGGTCTTAGGAGGTTAAAGAGCATGTCGCGTTAATAACTAATAAGCCTACTGATCGTTACAAAGCGCGGACACCGGAGGGTTAAAAATACAGCACAGTAAGGAAACGCAATCTGGATAACGCAGGAATGATTAACTTTTTAATGAAAATGCATCGTGTTTCAGTTAGTTCCTGTTATCGCTTGCATTAGAGCAGCTGTAAACAGTCCCTCGCTTTCTCCTGAAGCTGAATTGGCTTCAGCCACCTCCGACCGTTCTGTAACACCGTCACTGGGGACTCCTTCCATCCATCGAGGATAAATAAGCGTCTCCTTAAAGAACATGTCGCGTTAATAACTAATAAAGCCTACTGACCGTTACAAAGCGCAGACACCGGAGAGTTAAAAATACAGCGCAGTAAGGAAGGCTAGTTTGTTTTACAATTTTTTACAAACATCCTGAAAGTGAACCAGGAAACTTGGAGTTTAAGTGGAACAGTAACACATTTGTGGACGTTGCAGAAGGTTGAGTGTAGCAATAAATGGATAAAAAATATATCGTATTTGGCCAAGTAAACTTTACTTGGTCAGTAAAGGGAATTAAAGTCACAGAGGTTACAGTAACCTGGATTTTGATGATATATTTTCTGTAACAGCATGACGTGGGTTTAATTCAAAAGCTGATACAGTGATATGAGAGCACTTGGAGTCATGTTAGTGATAATGGTGGTGATTTACACACAAACACACACACACTCTTTAATCGGAAAGAGAGTTCGCTTGGAGCAGGGGAGCTGTACTGGGAACTGCAGGATTGTGTACGGTAAACTCGCAGGTTTTTCCACTTTTTGCAGTCTGCTCTCGCACTCGTCTTTCTTGGTTTTCCCCCTTGGTGTGTGTTACAATAGTGTGTTTGTGTGAGGCAGACAGCATTGTGGCACATGCAGGGACGGTCATGATAACATCTGTTCATCAGAAGACGTCCCCCATCCTTTCATCACCCAGCTGAGGACCATAATGTCTCTCTGTGTATGTCTTTATCTCTGTTTCTCTGTCTGGCTATCCCTCTTTCCTCTTATCGTCTCGTCCATCTCGTGCTCCCGCTCCGTTTGTGAAAGCAAAGCAGGACCGCAGGCCGCAGACCTTCCTGTCCGTTTAAAGGTAGCTCCCAGGTCGAAGGTCACTTTCTAAACGGCGAGTGACTGCGGAAGCTCCAGTCTGATGAAGATCGATGGAATTTGGACGAAGGCTTAATGATGATCTGTTTCTGCACTCGTTCACTGCGAGAAAAGAAGGTTTTCTTCCCTCGAGGGCTAGGCGATGTGGTGCTGAGGGGATGATCGCTATCAGCACCGTGACACACACTGAGGATGGAAGTCATAGAAATAATGACCATAAATGTCCACAAACACACCCACTTGGAAAAGGTCACTAGTTTTTACTGTACAGTCTCCAGGATTCTGATTGGTGCAGCCAGAAATGCTTCATTTGGATTCAGATTTTCTCTAAAATTAGCAGGTTTTTTAAAAAATCTACTTAAATAAGTGAAACTGCAAGCACTGGATACTACTATTAATTTCCTAGCAGTGAAGACACGTGTAATGGCTTTCTGTGAGAGCTGCACTCATGTTCCACACGTGAATGGACGAAGGTTTGGCCGAATGTGTTGTGATGATGTCACAGGAAGCGTCTCGGAGTTCTTTCTTTCTGTCTGCCCCCATGTTTTCTTCTCTCTCTCTCTCTCTTTCTCTCTCTCTCTCTCTCTCTCCCTTCCCCTTCCTCCCTCTTTCTTTCTTTCTTTCTTTCTGCCCCATGCTTTCTTTTCTCTCTGTCTCTCTCTCTCCCTTCCCCTTCCTCCCTTTCTTTCTTTCTTTCTTTCTTTCTTTCTTTCTTTCTTTCTTTCTTTCTTTCTTTCTTTCTTTCTTTCTTTCTGCCCCATGCTTTTCTCTTTCTCTCTCTCATGCTCTCTTTTGTCTCTCTCTCTCTCTCATGCTCTCTTTTGTCTCTCTCTCTCTCTCATGCTCTCTTTTGTCTCTCTCTCTCTCATGCTCTCTTTTGTCTCTCTCTCTCTCTCTCTCTCATGATCTCTTTTGTCTCTCTCTCTCTCTCTCTCTCTCTCTCTCTCTCTCTCATGATCTCTTTTGTCTCTCTCTCTCTCTCTCTCTCTCTCTCTCTCATGCTCTCTTTTGTCTCTCTCTCTCTCTCATGCTCTCTTTTGTCTCTCTCTCTCATGCTCTCTTTTGTCTCTCTCTTTCTCTCATGCTCTCTTTTTTTCTCCCTCTTTCTCTCATGCTCTCTTTTCTCTCTCTCTTTCTCTCATGCTCTCTTTTCTCTCTCTCTTTCTCTCATGCTCTCTTTTCTCTCTCTCTCTCTTTCTCTCATGCTCTCTTTTCTCTCTCTCTCTCTTTCTCTCATGCTCTCTTTTGTCTCTCTCTCTCTTTCTCTCATGCTCTCTTTTGTCTCTCTCTTTCTCTCATGCTCTCTTGTCTCTCTCTCTTTCTCTCATGCTCTCTTTTCTCTCTCTCTCTCTCTCTCTCTCTCTCTCTCATGCTCTCTTTTGTCTCTCTCTCTCTCTCTCTCTCTCATGCTCTCTTGTCTCTCTCTCTCATGCTCTCTTTTGTCTCTCTCTCTCTCTCTCTCGTTATCTTGAAAAAGAAACCCCAATCTCTGACACTGGAGACTCCTTCCATCTGTAAATGTTAAACATCTCCTAACAGAAAACTTTGCTATACTAACACTTGTTTGTTTGTTTTTTTTAAAAAACTAATCACATTTGTGAATTCAGCAGCTCTGTGGTATTATGTAGTCTACACCTCTAAGGTGTTTAGATTCTGAAATAATACATACCATTGTAATTGACCTTAATGATGACCTACCACAGATATGACAGTAAGATAAAGTATGCGGTTTGAGCTCTACAATGTTTCACTCTTTCACTGTAAAGTAATTTAATAAACATTCAACCAAACACATCTTTTTAGCTACAAAAACACACTTCCCAAATCCATTTCCAGTCTTTGCTGTTTGTTACAGGATCCGGTGTTTCCTCCGATTCCGATATCCCATCCTTGTTTAGTGGCTGCTGTTGAGCCGGCACCGACCCGTGCCATTTCGTCAAGTCCGAGTTTTCTATATCTATTTTCTATATTTCTCCCAGCCCTGTTTTCCTGTCTTGCTGTGTTTTCCTCTGTTCTAGCCTCACTCTTCTTTCTCTCTGTCGTTCATGCCTCCTCTTAGTCCGTTTGCCGCTTGGTGAGTTGTCGGATTTTCTGCCTCTGCTTATCGCTGGAAGGTGCAGGGAGTCGGATCGTAGCGTCTAAGCAGGATTAATGGATCTTAAATCTACCTGGAGTTAATGACTCAACACAGTGCTAGTGCTTGTTCAAGCAAATTGGATTGTGTTTCTGCAAGATTAGGAGTCAAACCGTTACCATCCGACACGGGACTTTCCTAACGTGGCTAAGATAACAGCAACTGCAGAGGATTTTACAGCTTCTGGTGCCGGGTTTAGAGACTGTGTACAAAATCAATTCGTACAGCTTCAACAAGCAACACACAGGCTTTAAATATACACAGAACCACAGATTGTTGTGGATTTTTATTCTTTCCACATTGTTAGAGTCCGGAGCAGATTCTGTGCCTGAGATATTGTTTATTATTATTATTATTATTTTTAAAAAAGGACAAATAAGTGCGACAAAAGAAACCAAATATTCATTATTGACGCTCCTATTATTAATTTTCGTTCCATAGGTAGCTATGTTTAATGAAGTTTTCAGCCGGAATTATTCTGCATTAGAACTTAAACTCGTAACTCGGAATTTCCGACCTCGAGTCAGAACGAAAGCAAAGAAAATGCAAACTAACCTTGGACTTCCTATTCAGGATCTTTCTTTCTTCAACATGGCTGCTCGCTTAGTCAAAGCAGAACGTCTTTACTTTTAAATGAGTTATGATGTTTATGTACAGCTACATTTGCCATAGATTGGTCAGTATCCAGACATATTTACTTGTTAAATCGAAAACATTGACTATAAAAGGGAAAATGTACATCACTCATCACAGTTAGCCGGCTAGAGGGCAACAAAAGGCGAGCATCGAGGCGTCCATGTTGTTTTTCCTTCTTTTTAGCTCTCTGTGCATTCAAGACTTTCTGGGAATTTCGAGTTGTAATTACAACATTTGGTTTGTTCAGGTCAGTTTGGCTGGAGCAAGTGTGAACTGTACTTCTACAAAATGACCTAATAACCCGAAATCAGCGGCTGAGACGAGTAAACTTTCAGTTCCAACAAATTTACCATCAACGACAGACCACTGCATCTGTTGATTCTGCCATGTTTTCTTACTGACGCACCGCCAACTTGGAGCTCAAAGAATATAATGTGCCTTCGACTTGTAAATACAATCTTTCCGACATGACTCTTACCGTTAAACACACAGAGGTCGGAAATACTGTAATTCTAAAGAACATGATGTAATTCCACTTCTGAGGTAAATAACATGCACTGATGGATGGAAAATACAGAAACCAAGCCAAATAAATTCCAGAACAACTCAGCTGCTAGCAGAACATATAATCACCTCAGCTTTAAACAAATACCCTGGCAAGTCTGGAATAATATACTTTATCTGGAATATATTTTATCTGCAAAATATTGCAGCTCTTGGCCCGAAACCTTGGCTAGTGACTAGCAACTCGCTTAACTAGCAGACTAGCTTGCTGGATGCTGTATTCAATTAGGTTTCAGGAAAGTAAGTCATTTGTCTTGGCAACCTTTAGCACTTTAGCTAGTGATTTCATGATTTGTCCATCCCTGTACTGGCACTACAGCGTGGCTGCAGGCAAATCCTCTGACATTTGGTGAATCTTTACTAGCGAGGTGATACGGAACAGGCGCTTTAATCATCGAATCCTGCGATGAAAATTAAAACACTTGCGGTCACAAATCATTACAGATTATCAATGTTGACGAGTTTGTTCCTGATAGCATGGTCTTGCATTAGCGCTGTGTTGATTTCTCCTTTCAGCGATATCCTACATGACCTTAATGTTACCAGGAAAGTCCTACAACAGTCTCGTAACAGACGACAGGAAACTACACCCTTAGGAACCTTGTTTTGGAAACACGGCTATTAAAATAATCCTCTCGGTCGAGTCGTTTCTGCTCCCTGCACTTTTACACTTTTACGCCTGCCTCCAATTCGAGCAAGGAATGTCTCAGCATTTTCCCCGTCCTGCCTCGGCTTGATAATAATTACTCATCTTTTTTTAAAATATTTCCTTGATTGTTACATCTTTGCATTATCGATTCGCTCTCTGTTCATCCTGCAGCACGTCCTCCTCTTTCCCTCTTGCTCCTTTATCCCTGTAGCTTATGAGCTGTGATGCACTGCCTCTGAACCCCTGCCGTTAATACACTGTTCACATGTTCTCCTTTAAGGTTGAGCAGCTTGACACTGGGAGACTCCAAGTCTTCCCTCGGCCAGCAGAGAGACTCTTTCTCCGAGTTCCCTTCTGACAGCGCAGGTAACGTCCCACAGTAACAAACACACCCAGAACATACACAAAGCTTTATGGTGTTTCAGTTTCAGCTCAACTAAAACAATGTATTTCTTGGTGTCTACATCAGAGAATGTATGTCAGTACTGCATTTTCGGAGTAGTAGTAGTAGTAGTAACGCTTCACAACAAGTACAATTCACAACACAAAAGCATTTGCCCCTCATCAGTCTGACCATGACCTCTGCAGCAAGCCTACAGTCGTCTAAGAGAGCCCTACTGTCCGAGTGTGAGGGTTTACACACTCTCCTCTCTCGCCTGTCAATCACAGCGACGCTAGCCAATCGTAGGCCTCGGTAAGCTCACGTATGCGGAAGAGGGCAGACGGCACTTGCCGCCGAATGTGTTACACCACCCAGAAAAAGTGATGAGGCTGGCTTCAGAGGATGCATTATTAGTGTTTATCCTCCAAGAAATTAAATTAAAGGGGAAAGAATATGAATCATGTTCTTTTCTTAATATTGAAATGGTATAATATTGAAATAATTAAATAAACAGACAGCTCATTTTTGCTCATCTTGTGCTTTATAACCTATAAATGTATTCATCTTTATAGTGTTATTATTGCATATATCTTATAACAGACATTTGAATCAACGCCAGAATCAAGACTAACGCTGCTCTGCTGTCTCTCTTTATTTTTTCCTGCTCTCCCGCTGTCCTACTTTGCAGCTGCAGGTCTGGTGCAGAGATGTGTGATCGTACAGAAGGACAGCCTGGGCTTCGGCTTCACCGTGTGCGGAGAGAGAATCAAGCTGGTGCAGAACGTCCGTCCAGGTATCAACACACAGTCTATACAGATGTGCATGTCCAGTGTGACTCTTAGCTGTTTCACTTTATTCATTATTTTTGCTGACTCATCATTTCCTCTCTCTTTCTTCCCCCTCACACAGGTGGGGCAGCAGTAAAAGCCGGAGTGCAGGAAGGAGACCGGATCATTAAGGTACATTTGATTGCTGTTTTGCTTTTGAGAACTCGTACAGCTTTACCTCACACACCTGTCTCATCTCGTGTGTCTCTCTCTCCCTCTCTCTCTCTCTCTCTCTCTCTCACAGGTCAACGGCTCCTTGGTGTCTTCCATGTCTCATCAAGAAGTAGTGAAGATGATCAAATGTGAGTGTAAAGACATTACACACACAGTGTTTGAGTCTAATTGCATCTTGACCTCATGTTTTTTCTTGTTTTTCTTTCTCTCTCTCTAATATAGCTGGGACATATGTGGCATTGACACTCCAGGGCCCACCTCCTTCGGTAGCCTCTGTCCCTCTTCAACCCCTCCCATCTGACCTCCCAGCCAATCACAGGACACAGCCAGGTGATGAAACCATGCCTCCTCCACCCCCACCCTTGCCCGCTTCAGGACTCTGCACGCCGTCACAGAGAATCACCGGCCCCAAACCGCTACAGGTGTGTGAAGGACTGTCCGAATATACAGTGGGATATTTCACTGAGCTGTAGGGATGGCATGTTGTTATACCTCCCCTAACCTAGGGGTTGGGAAAGGGGTAACAATGAACCAAGAGCTTTATTTAAACAAGGTTTATTCTGTACATATTTATCAGAAAAGGGATCAAAACAACAAACATAAATTTGTTTCGAACTTTTTGGAGGCATGCAAAATAAAATTCAAATCAACAACAAATCTCTTCCTCGCTCCATTCCTACCAAAAACAGCAGAAAGCAAACAGGACATAAAATGGCATCCTCCTTCCTACTGCTTCCAACAAACACGAGCACAAATTTAAGTCCCCAGTTTTGTTACACAATCAGAAGGAAACATGCTGCTTTATTGAACACAAAGACAACAATTGCATAACCTTTAGTGGTAGCAATAGCACACTTGCTAACCTTCTGTGGCAGAAGAAACCCAAGTGTCAGCGAGATGGAGACCAAAGACCTCTCTGAACTGAGTTTCTTATTATCTGGCTCCACCTCCAGCAGCCAATCAGAGCAGTCCAGCAGTTAATGGCAATCAGAGTTAGCTGGGGTTCTTTAAACTCAATACAGATCAAAATGTTTGTCTTGGATGTGCAGAAAGTTCACCAAGTCTGAACAGTTAAAGATTAGAAAAATGTCACCTGGTCTTCATTTGCCACGTTTCTACCCCCTCTACAAATCTAGTGTGCTCTTCTGCTGCTTTAGCTTCAAGGTCTGAGATGCTTTTCTGCTCACCATGGCTGTAAAGAGTGCTTTGTGCTTTCGTGGCCTTTCTGAAAGCCTTTCTCATCAACAAGGCAGAGAGTGAAACTCCCAGGAGATTCTGAAATGCCCAAACCAGCCTGGATAAGTCAAAAGCACAAATCTAAAATCTTCCACGCAACCATGGATCAATACATACCGAGCCACAAACCTATCCTAATATAGCAGATGCCCTTAATATCCTATTAAGGTAGCCATATAAATCACTTTAATCCAGTTATTTCCAGGGAGGCACTTTGTCTTCATTTTGTTTGTTTGTGAGACCCACAGACGCTCTGTTTTAGTATTTCCTAGACCTCTGAACGATTTGCACTGAAATGCCGTGCTATTTCTCTAAATTTGTTGAACCCAGGATTTGCTGAATCACACAGGCCTCTGTACTTGATACAGAAAGCTGCATTTAATGCACATGTACTGTACATGAGCTATGCAGCTGTTTTGCAAACATTTACATTACCAAGGGAAGAGCATCCTTTACCTTGATAAATATGGTGCATATGGTGAGCCTGCAAATTAGACAGGGCATTAGATGAAATTTTCCAGGGTTGGAAACTTGTTGCTTATTTGCAGTAAATTAAAAAAAAAATAATAAAAATTTTCATTTATTTATAATGCTGCTGTTGGCTATATAACTGCTCAGTGCTGTGACATGATATACTTTCTTTTCTTTTTTCCCCCCTCTCCTCAGGACCCAGAAGTCCAAAAACATGCCACACAGATCCTGAAAAAGATGCTGGAGCAGGAAGAGGCGGAACTCCAGGTATAACACAGTTACCGGCTTCAGATCCTGATCATAGTAAAATGAATTGAATTTACCCGAGACTAAGCAAGCACGACTCTGGCTTTTCACCATGCATCCAACATTCACCATGTGTCCTCCAACGTGCAGGATCTGCTCGAGGAACAGTCCCGCAACCCGTCTTCCTCCCTGGAAGAGAGAATAGAGAGCGCAAAAAGGCGTGCTAATCAAGTCCGCGTGAAAATGCAGAAGGATCTGGTAAGAGCTGTTTCGCTGGGTGAAGAGGTCTGGTCTGTTCCCTAAATTGATGTTTATTCAGTTTGGAGCTAAACGAGTGTCTGAGCCTGTCTGTTGCTTTTGTTTTGGTTCGGTATTGCAGGATGGAACACGCTCGGAAACAGCTAGCAACTACATGAATGCTGGAGAAGGTGTGTGTCTAATTTAACACAAGTCATTGTGTGTGTGTGTGTGTGTGTGTGTGTATGTACACAGGATACACTTCACCTGGTTACTGTAGCTTTGTACCTACAAGCTAGTCATGTGCTCATCCCAGCACTTATATGCTACGTTCACACAGACAGCGACTGGCAGTGATTTGCAATGAGAGCTGGTGATTTCCAGCGCCGTGAGCAACCACAAGTGTTGGTGATTTGCTGTGGGCGTGTCCAGCAAGGCAGCAAAATCGAACTGTAGGCAAATGTGGAGGTGCCGAAACTTCCAATGGGAGAGAAAATAGTAGCGCGATGGTGAAAAGCACACACTGCTTCTTCTGTAGCTTGTATAAACTGTCTGATTTTATTATGTACAAGCACCAATTCCTTATATACTAGGACGTTTCATTTTAGCAGCAAGAAAACTAACATGAACACAATGTGTTCCTTGTTCTCTGTGCAACAAACCCCAAACAAGCAGAAAAATAACATTCAGACTCAGTGACCAGTCTGGTTGCTTGCCTTTAAGGCACATTTCTGCTGCACGTGGCATGAATAGCTCGCTGCCTCGTCGCTCGAGGAGTGTGTGTGTTTGCAGCTCGGGAACATGAATGTACCTGTCAGTCAGCTTTATTACACATTAACATGACATCGATTTTTCTTTGCATCCGGTTGCATGCTTTCCCTTTTAAATGATATCCTGTGTGTTCCATGCAGTGTTTCTATTCATTTTTTTTTATTTTTTATTTCTTATATTCTGGGTCATGGAGGACTGAAAAACCAGACACTGCAGTTAATTCATTTTTAATTCGTATCCAGAGCTGTATGGAGACATTACACTGTGAGTGAACGCGGCTGTGTGACAGTCGAAAGACATCCTTTGTCCGCTGGATCACCGCTACACGTCTGCTGCTTCTAATCTACATAAAGTGGAACCCGGCTCAGCCTATTTTTAGCACTCGCTGTATCACACAATGTTCGTGTATCTGTTCAGTTTCAGCTGAATTCACACGCACCGTCATTCACACATGTTTATACTTAACACACGTTTTGGACTTTACAGTACACAGATACAGAAGAGTAATGATTTATAATCCTGTCATCTGCTGTCACTCAGAATAAGGGCTTGGATCTGGTTCCTGTCTGTTGTCTCAAAGTTTTTCCCTTTCCATCGTCACCTCTGGGTTTGCGCATGATGAACGGAAATCTGGAGCCAGAATTTGATTAAATTAATCAAATCATTTCAAATTAAAATGAATTGATTTGATCTGTGTGTTTTGGCAGGTCGATTGTCTATAGATGCAGGTGAACCTGATTATGAGGTGAGTTCTTTGTTTCTTTGTTTATATAATTATTATATTTTGTGTGTATATATACACCGATCAGGCATAATATTATGACCACTGACAGGTGAAGTGAATCTCCTCATCATGGCACCTGTTAGTGGGTGGGATATATTAGGCAGCAGGTGAACATTTTGTCCTCAAAGTCGATGTTTTAGAAGCAGGAAAAATGGACAAGCGTAAGGATTTGAGCGAGTTTGACAAGGGACAAATTGTGATGGCTAGACAACTAGACCGGGTGTTCCCGGTCTGCAGTGGTCAGTACCTATCAAAAGTGGACCAAGGAAGGAACAGTGGTGAACCGGTGACAGGGTCATGGGCGGCCAAGGCTCATTGATGGACGTGAGGAGTGAAGGCTGGCCTGTGTGATCCGATCCAACAGACGAGCTACTGTTGCTCAGATTGATCAAATTGCTGAAGAAGTTAATGCTGTTTCTGATAGAAAGGGGTCAGAATACACAGTGCAGGATGGGTCAGGGCTGTTTTGGCAGTAAAAGGGGGACCAACACAATATTAGGCAGGTGGTCATAATGTTATGCTTGGTTGGTGTATGTGTTTACAGATTTAGATTTCCACAAGTTGCATCACAAATTAAAAACAAAAAAAGCCTGAGCATTTTTGGCTGCAACAGTCACAAAAAACTCAGCAAACTCTGTGTGCGTGTGCGCATGCAACAGCTTGTCCTCTGTCTGTAAGAATAAGATGAGCATCAGCAGGAACAGATGATTATGATCATTGAAGCGTTGCGGTTTAGAAGATGAGCTCTTACATGTGAACTGTTATTAAGTGTGTGTTCCAGTCCAGTTCAATCCTCCTGGACTCCTGCTGTGCTGCATTACACCGCTGAGTTCACATGAGTCTCCTTCTGTCCACTCATCAAATCAAAACTTTTCACTGCTTTTTATTTGCTCCCCCTTGTACTATACTTTTGTCCACACTGTGGTTCATCAGAGCTGGACTTGAAGATATGATAAGTGAGATCTTGATAAATGATGTCCTGAAATGTTGATCTTTTTCTGAGATCTCAGCAGTTTCATGATAGCTGTCGTGTTAGAAATATGTACTTTATTCTTTTTAGCCAGGATACAGATGTGTTTTGCTTCCAGATGTTTAGAAAACACATCTATAGATACATATCAGGTAGAAACGGTTTCAGGTATCATGATATGATGTATTTTTATCACATGATTCACTCCTACACAGTATCCTGATATACACCATCAGTTAAAGCTTATCCTGGACCTTCCATTGGTCATTATGTGTGTGAGTGACCGGTTGTGGTGTTTTATAGTGAGTGTTAGAGACTCTTAATTCTCTTTTTATTTAAAACAAAAGTGTGTTTGTAATGATGTCAGTCCTGCTTAATTGACTATTATAATCTTAATGGTGTTGCTTTACTTCTCTCTCTCTCTCTCTCTCTCTCTCTCTCTCTCTCTCACACACACTTCCTTTCTCACTGCCTGTCTCTCTCTTTCTCTCTCTCTCTCTCTCTCTCTCTCTCTTTATCTCACTTGTTCACTCTCTCTTGTTTGCTCTCTTTCTCTCTCTTTCACTTGTTTGCTCTCTTTCTTTCTCTTTTGCTTGTTCTCTCTCTCTCGCTCTCTCTCTCTATCTGTTTTTAGACAAGTGAGAGCCCTTTCTCCTCTCCGTCCTCATCATTTAGGACTCCTCAACACCGTAGACATGGCTCCGGCACTCTTGAACCAGTGAGAGACACACACACACACACCTACACACACCTACACACACACACACTCCCTTATCTGTTAAAGGAATGCTCGTTTTTCCTCATACCACAGATGTGGACAGTCAGCCAAGACATGTTTGGTGAATGACGATTGCTTCTTTCTTCTGGAGATAACGTGAAAGAATTTCTCTTTATCTCTCTCTCTCTCTCTCTCTCTCTCTCTCTCTCTCACACACACATACACACACACACACGCACAATGTACCTAGATGACCTAATCTCACTCTGGACTTGGTGTCCAGGAAATAAGACATAAATGACATGGAGTGTGATTACACTAGAGAGATATTTATGAGAGTTAAATATCCTGCAGTTGTCTCTGACTGTAGTGTGTGTAATGTGTACTGGTCTGCCTGTAGGCAGGGAAAGCTCATATCATCGGTCCAGAGGAGGAAGAGGATGATTATGACGGCTATATGATGAATGAAGTGAGTCCTTCATCACACTACTGTGTGTGTATTATAAAGCAGTACACAACATTTCCTCACACCTCTGTGTGTTTTATATCCCTCATCTCTCTGTCTCTCTCTCTCTCTCTCTCTGTCTCTCTCTCTCTCTCTCTCTCTCCCTCTCTCTCTCTCTCTCTCTCTCTCACTCTCCCTCTCTCTCTCACTCTGCTCAGATGGACGGCCCGTTTCAGGACATCGAGCTGCTGAAGACTCGTCCTGCACACATGACTGTTTTTATGAGATACATCTTCAGTCAGCTGCTGGACCCAAACCCACTGGTCAGTCCCAGTTTGTCTTGCTTTATCATTTTCTCTTTCATTTTGCAGCTTGGGTCACCTTTGACTGAAAAACATAACACTCCAGTATTTATTCAGGAATCTAACCCAGGTATCTGAATATTGGTTAAATGTGTAATGATGATGATCCAGCAGTGTTTCTAAATCAAAATGGTACATAAAGTAACTGTAGCTGATGAAGCCAAACGTGTGTGTGTGTGTGTGTGTGTCTTGTAGCTTTTCTATCTTTCCGTGGAGGCTTACCTGGGTTCCACTCCTAAAGACGCCCGTGCCCTCGCACCCCAGATCTGCTCTCACTTCCTGGACCCCGATGCTGTGAGTTTCCACACTGTCCCTCCTGGACACGAGGAAGCATCTACACACAACAGCACATAATGAATAAGTACAATGCTGTATTAATGCACAGAGGTCTCCTGCATCGTCTTCAGCTGATAGTCATTACTGCAGATATAACTATATAAATAAACCCTGAGGTACTGCTGCCTCCCTGATGATATTTCCCTTTATTAGTGTTCCTATAGCAGCTATAGCCAGACACTCCCTGTCTAGCCTCTCTTTTTTCCTCTCTCTCTCTCTCTCTCTCTCTCTCTCTCTCTCTCCCCCCCCCCTCTCTCTCTCTCAACACATCCATACAGAAACCCTTATTAACATCTCTTTATACTCTGGTTATGTACAGTAGATGTGCTGTGCCAGTGAATGTACTATAACTGTATAAACTCTAGTGCACATACAGTGACAAAACGACCAGAGATCACAGATTTTCAGTGAGAGCTGGAGACATGAGCGACAGTGACCGTTGGCGACTAGATGACTGACTAAATTTAACTTCATGCAAATATGGAGCGACTCGGTACAGTGACTACCAATGGGAGGGAAGACCATAGAGCGACATGATCCGTGGCAGAGCACACACTGCTTCTCCTTCAGCTCGTTTGATATGATGCACATATACACTGCTGGGTTTTCTACACCAACACCAGATCTCCCGTAGTAGAATGCGAACTGCACCATCCACCGATAAACATCATCATTATGGCAACCAGTAGTAGGGACATCTACTAGCGACTTTGTAGCAAAGCGACTGGTGACTTACAGATAAAATTCACTGAATGTGTGAACATATATAAAATTCAAATTACAGTCAGGGTGGCAGCTGCAGAAAATTGCACATCAACACAGAGACACAATGAGGGAACAGTGATGTCTGATTGTTTAAATATTCACTGACCTTGCTGATTTGTTTATGCCCCTCTCTCTCTCTCTCTCTCTCTCTGTCTGTGTTCTCAGCCTCTGAAGATTAAAGTCAGAGACGAGTATTTGACAGATATAGGTAAGCTCTGCCGATCCTGTGTGTATATCTGAGCATGCTGTGGTCCAGCAAAAGACTTTCTCAGGTTTGCATATGTATCTCACCCACAAAAGTGAAAGATTTCAAGATCTCAGATATACCGAAAGACAATACGCCTACCTCTATATCACATTTTATGCGTGAGTTTAAGCATTGCACTGCTGCCACATGATTGGCTGATTAGACCACTGCATGAATATTTAGGTGCACAGGTGTTCCTAATAAAGTGGACAGTGAGTGTAAGTTTACTTCGGAAGTAAGTTCTTTCTTTCATAAGTTCTTTATTCATGCCAAATGGGAAATTTACAACTTCCAGCAGTATACGCAAGCATAGGTAATAAATAAAAAATAAAATAGGAATTTAACAAAAAATGCAAGAATTTAAGGGTAAAAAATATATAACAAAAAATATAGCTAATAAAATATAACAAAAAATAACAAATAAACTATAATAAAATAAAATATAACAAACTATAAGAAGAAAAATATAACAAAATATAGCAAATAAACTGTAATAAGAAAGTATAACAACAAATGTAACAAATAAACTATAACATAATAAAATATAACAAAAATATAACAAATAAACTATAATAAAATATAACAAAAAATATAGCAAATAAACTGTAATAAAATATAACATAAAATATAACAAATAAACAATAATAAAATATAACAAAGTTTTAAGTACTAGAAACTAGAAATTTAAAGGTATATCAGCATCAGACTCTGTCTCATCATTTAGTCTGTATCACAAGCCTCGTGCTTCACCTCTTCATTCCAGCCACAGCGACCTCTGATGAGCCACAACACATTTGTGTATGTTGTAAAGATCAGACACGGCCATTTTTTGTCCCTTGCAGAGAATCGTCTCCATGCTCAGGAGGACATCAGAGGTCCACTGTCCGAGCTCCAGCAGCAGGTGCTTCCAGAGATCCAGGACCAAATCCAGGACTACAGGTACACACACACAAACACAGCTGTCTAACATCAGCCACATTCCTGACCTCTTTCTATTTTTACTAAGCCTTGACCTTTTAACATAAAGCGGTGCTTTGACTAGTGCTTAAAAAGCTAAAGCATACAGTATAAATGGCTCATCATTGGGTTTTTATGTATGTTGATGTATGATCTCTGTAGATCAGACTGTCACTGTGGATTGATGTGCCTCTGATGTGCCTATTAATAACATATATAATTATATGCTAATGTAATTACTGCAGGAATAAGCAGCTGATGGGGCTGGGCTCCTTGTTCGGAGAGAGCGATCTTCAGCAGTTAGACGGCGATCCGGCGAAAGAGAGACAGGTGGTGGAAAGACAGACCACGGCGCTGTGGGAACTGCTGTAAGGATTTCTTTTCATTTAATTCAAGGCTGGTGTAAATTTGATGAAATGGGGTTTTGTGTCTGAATGCAGAATGTGGCGTTGGTTATCTTTTATTGCAGAAAATTCTAATAATATTATTATTCAACTAATCATTTGTACATGATGCATACAAGTGATGTATGAATTTTCTTAGTTTTGCGGAAAATTATTAGTAGACGTTTCTTTTGTAACGTCATATGTGCCATAGTGTATACGTTTCCTAAGGTACAGTGCAGTGTAAATATAGACATTTAAGAATTTATTTGATGATCAAGAATAAATATATACTAGTGAGGATCAAACAAAGTGAACATTACAGTGATTAATATAAATATATTCATATATATTAATATAAATATTAATCTCAGAAAATTAGTGTAATTGATCATAATATCCATATTATATAGTATTTCCTGAGTCAGTATGGATTATTGTGCTAATATGTATATATAAAAAACAGGTTTAAACATGTACTGTATATTTTTTAAGTGATTTGAATAGCAGAGGATTGTTCTTTTTGTCGTGAAGTAAAAAATATAGATACTATAGCATGAAGTCACAGGTTTAAAATGCATTTGGGAAGAAGAATTATTTCTTTGATTCAAGTCCCAGGACCTTTAACCGGTAACCAGACCTTACATAGACACAGTGGTCTTGATAATGACCTAACGGAGTGACCTGCACTGTGGAAATGTGGATATTGGCATTAAACATGTCTGTGATGCAGTTACACTGATTGAACACCAGAGGTCTAAATTTGCCTGATCCATTGAGTTAAAAGTGTACAGAGATCTTGCTGCTCTTAGGATAGCAGGAGAGTCAAGTCATGTAGATATTTGTCATCAGAGCCATCTACATTGTGCAGAAGACAGTGAGGTGAGTTGGGGGTGAGTACACAGATAAGCATTAGAGGAGAAATTCTCATTAAACGTAACAAGATGTTAGTAGAACACCTATGACTGGAATGAATGTCGCGACCAGACTGATGTACCTGAAAAAGAATGAATCCTGAGGCTGGATTATCTTCCTGTGGTTCTTCCAAAAGTTATTCCTTCAAGAGTGATGGCAGTGGAGATCTTAACACACCACTCCAAAATCTCCAGTAAGAGTCGAGATCTGCTGAGAGTGAAAGCCATTACATACGATTTCATGAAGATGCCGTCATCCAGTGAGCCTCCAAGCCCGGGTGTTGGGGGCGGGGTTATTTGGGAGGAGGCCATGCCCATCAGGAGAGAAATATTGATCAGTAAGAAATATTGTTTCAGTGCAAAAATTTGTCCCCCATCCTTCCCATAAGTCCATGCAGGTGCTAACTTCAGTTATGAAATAAATCATTACACCTCTAAAAGAAGAGCAAGACGATAGAACAGAAGTATGGAGGTACAAAGGTCACGTCTAGTAAAAGCCCCAACATACCTCAGTGTCCAGGCACATGACTTCCCCCACATAAACATGAGCTCAGTCATAAAGGCAGACGGACACGCGGTCACATGACTGCTTCACCGGTTCAGACCCACGGATGTAAACCTTGAAACCGTTTGGGGGAAATATGAGGAAAATGAAACTGTTTGCGTTCGGTTAATTCAGACTGCTGTGTGTTTTGTGATGGTAGTAAAAGTTTTAACCTTTGATATCCTTTGTTTTATTTGCAGCTCAAAGCACGAAGAAGACAGAAGGTAAGACCGAATGCTGGCTTATCATCTCTGCATTACAAATAAGTGTTTGTTTATTAGGATTAAAATGTTGTGTTTGCTCAGTTCCCCGTTAGCATCAGCGATCACCCTTTACCTGCGACACACCGGGATTAAGCTGAGAGACTCCAAACTTTTCCCAGGACTCAGCGCAGAGAAGGAAAAGTGGCTCGCTTTCTTCCCCAAGACCAAGAGGGTACACTCCATTTTCCACTCCCTTACTCAAATTTTCTTCTTATAAAAGTGTAGCATTAGTAAAGTCATGAAGGTCAGGTTAATGGCTAGAGATATTTTGCCCAGTGTATTGCTATTTAAAGATTACCTCTGTTCTGACTTGGATATAATGAAAAAGAGTGAGTAAATCATTTAGTATTAAGTTTTTTTTAACTAGGGCTCTTGCACAACTTCCTGCATACGGGGAAACTTTTTTATTAGAGCTGCCCAGTAGTCTGGTTTCCTCAGTGAAACACGCCCAATCCACAATTATCCCTAATGTTAGCTAGGTGTATTAAATCTTGAAGTTTATTTAATTTTCACATCATGGTGTGCTGTGATGGGAAACTAATCAACAGTGGTGTGGTTGTGATGCAAAGCAGAGTTCCTGTTCAGTTTGATTTTCTCTGAACTGTTCCAGTTGGAGAATATATTTGTCTAGACTTGTTGATGTTACTGGTGTTACAGCAGCTGAGCAGCACAAAGAGAGAGAAAGATGGAGAGGATAAGAAGAGGAATCCCATCTTAAAGTACATCGGCAAACCCAGGAGCACCTCCCAATCCAGTAAACACACACACACACACACTATCCTTCATCGCTCAGTGAATTGTGTTCACCCTGACCTCAGTTTGAGATATTTTGTTTGTTTTTCGGGAATTTTGATCACAGCTATGATTTTATTTATTTACTTTTCTTGTTTGTTTCTCCCTCCTACGTTTTCCCTTCTAGCGTTCCATGTCCCGTTATCCCCTTCAGAAGGTACATGTCTCTCCCTCTTTCATTCCCATCATTCCCATTATCCTGCCTTGGTTTAGTTGTTTTTTTTTCCCATATTTTTTGTATTTGCTGTATTAGTATATACTCTTTCTCTGTCTCTCTCGCTCTCTCTGTCTCTCGCTCTCTCTGTCTCTCTCCCTCTCTGTCTCTCTCCCTCTCTGTCTCTCGCTTCTCTCGCTCTCTCTCTCTCGCTCTCTCTCTCTCGCTCTCTGTCTCTCGCGCTCTCTCTCTCGCTTCTCTCTCTCGCTTCTCTCTCTCGCTTCCCTCTCTCGCTTCTCTCTCTTGCTTCTCTCTCTCGCTCTCTGTCTCTCGCTTCTCTCTCTCTCTCGTGCGCGCGCCCTCTCTCTCTGTCTCTCTCGCTCTCTCTCTCACTCTCTTTTTCTCCTCTCTCTGTCTCTCACTCTCTTTTTCTCTCTCTCTCTCTCTCTCTCTCTCTGTCTCTCACTCTCTTTTTCTCTCTCTCTCTCTGTCTGTCTGTCTCTGTCTCACTGTGTGACTCTCTGTGGCTGTGCCAGTGCGTGCAGGTAACGTGCGGAACATTATACAGCAGTTTGAGAACCACACAGACTGTGAGGAAGGAGAGAACGGAGGGCAGAGACTCTCCACTGGCAGCCTCGGGGACGAGAGCATGGACAGGTGTGTGTTAGGAGTGTATTCATATCATCATTATTGGAGACTTAATATCTGTAAGATAACTGCTAGTCCAAATAAGACACAGCAGAGTAAAAAATAAATGTACACACAGACAGACTTTATATATCACATGTACCGTGGATATGCGTTTTCATAAAAATGTGTTTTTATAAAGGTTTTTTTTAATAGTCAAGAGTTTCTATGGTTACATTACAATCAGCATTCATCACTATCCATCACTCATTACTGCTTTTCTGCTCATGGCCAGTGGAAATCAATTCTAGAGCAATCCAAGAAATGTAGTTTTTTTGTAGTTTATGAAACTAGAGGTTGGCCAACGTGACCAAAATATCATATCGTCATTCCTGAAGGCATTTCTGCCAAACACATGTCACAATATGTAGGTTTGAACATAAACTGCCATCAAAATGCTTTTAAAAAATGCTAAATAGAAAAAAAATTGTTTGATATTTTATTAAATGTCTACAAACATTTTTGTTTTTTTAATAAATTTGTAAGGATGAAAAAAAATATAAAAATAATTATACATTTTTTGCAGTTTTAAATATTAAGCACAACATTTTTATAAAAAATAAAAAGGGCTGCTTTTCAGTAAATATTTTTAAAAATAAAAACTGTAAAATATATATACGCTATAAAACGATAGCACGATATTGCAGAAGATTTTTTTGATATATCACAGTATCGATATATCATAAACTCTCTATGGCATCATGAAAGATTCCTGATCTGCTAAATTAAAATATTTATTTTCTTCTCCCTCTCTCAGTCCTACAGTGTCGGTGCGTTTGGCTCGCAGCGAGTCCTTGAAGGCACAGGGTGAGGGGCGTCGCCGTGGAGGCGGGACGGGGGCGGAGTCTGTTCCTCGTTCCCGCAGTGACGTTGACATGGAAGACTGTGACGAAAGGGAAGGGCCAGGATTACGCCCATTACATCACAGCGCTTCTTCCTCAGCCTCCAGCAGCTCAGCGAGGTGAGAAACACACACACACACACACATCTCAGGGCATTGGATGACTGATATTATAGTTAGAAGGAGATTAGCATCATGTTAAGCTCATGTACTTAGAACAATGATGATCACCTGTTGCTTTCTATTATAAATGTAGAATTATTCAGGGGGAAAGTTGTTACTTGGCAAAACAACATGCAGTGAAATTAAGGTTAGAAACCACTGAGAAGGTTTATTAAAAAATGTTTTCTTCCTATTCCAGGTCACTTGAGAATCCCACGCCACCTTATACCCCTCGCTCCAGACGCAGGTATGTAGCTGAAGCTTTCTAACCAAAATGCATTCATTTCTTTGCCCCAGCTTTTGCCTCCTGTCTGACTCTCTTCTGATCTTGTATTAGGAGCATGGACACACCGTTGGCATTGTTACCGGACGCTCCTCCTCTGGAAGAGGACGTTGTTGACTGTCAGAACTGGCAGGAGACCGTGGAGTCACACACACTGCTCTCTCTCAGCTCACGAGAGATCGACCGCCAGGCGGTCATATACGGTAAAATACAGGCCCAAGCCCACACTATAAACACTACAACGAAAAACACTACAATATATATAATTGCAATATCTAAATTTAAATATCAGAGAAAGTGATTCTCTGCCATACTGCATCACATTGTGAGATTAATCACATTATAATATAAACTTTTAAACCATTTCAGTCCAGCAAGTGATACTGAGCTTCACAAATATCTCTGATTACTTGTATAAAAACTGCTGACGTGAATTAGATCACAGTCCTGAGCCTCACTATGATCTAGTCTCCTCACTGTTCCCACAAGAGAAATCGTCCTGATTCATGAATCTGAACCAGAATTTTATTTGATTTTTGTTTTTCCCCCCTTTAGAATTATTCACGACAGAGGCGTCTCACCTGCGAACACTCAGGGTTCTGGATCAGGTGTTCTTCCAGAAAATGAGAAGCCTTCTGACTTCAGACGAGCTTTCCTGTATCTTCCCTAACCTGCCTCAGGTCTACGAGCTGCATGGTCAGTTTGGTTCGCAAGCTATTGGACAAATTGCTGAGCTTTTTGGTGTCAGTAGTGTAGTATATACATAATTCAGATGTGACCACTGTGCTAGGATTAAAAAAAGGACGAGGATGCCAATATTATTGACTTTATTAGTATTGGTGACCTCAGAGGACATTCAGGTTTGGGTGGGGATCAGAGAGTATTAATCAGAGAAGGGCAATGGGTAAAAATCTCAGCAGGATGCTACCACCACCCTGCTTTATTGTGCTTCAGGCTCTCTGTTTTTTTAATTTTTTTATTTGGGTTTTGTGTGAAAATATCATGCCATATGTTTCTAACAAATAAAGCAAAATGATGAGAGACCAATTCTATTTTATCAGCACACGGCTATATATTTCCCATGCAGCGTGTCTAGCAGTGAGGTCCGAGTGTAATGGTGTATTTGTTTCGCAGCGAGTCTTTGTGAATCCATGAAGAAGCTGAGGGAATCTCCTATAGTCCAAGGCATCGGAGACATCATGCTCGCTAGAGTGAGTGCTATATATATATACATATATATATATATACATACATACATACATACATACATACATACTGCTTATTAAATGTGCTGTGTGTGTAGTTTGAAGATGCAGCAGGAGAGGAGTTTCAGGAGCAGGTATCTCACCTGTGCAGTCAGCAGAGTCAGGCACTGGAGCTCATCAAGAACAAACAGCGCAAAGACCCTCGCTTCGCTCACCTTATACAGGTAATAACTGTTCTTCGAGAACCTTTAGATTTCTTTCACACTAGGTGTTTTTTGCCTCAACCTCTAGCATACATTTTAAAAAGAATCTGCAATGGCTTGTTTTCACAAAAAAAAATTTTCAGTAAAGTCTATTCATCACATATATACACACACGGTGACCTTTTTTGTCCAGAACAGTGCATTTCACCATGTTGTGTATTGTTAGGAGTGTGAGGCGAGTCCTCACTGCCGCCGGCTACAGCTCAAGGACCTGCTAGTGTCCGAGATGCAGAGACTCACCAAGTACCCCCTCCTGCTAGATAACATCATCAAACACACAGAAGGTATGTACAGTAGCACAACACAACCACCTTGACCCACACGTTATCACACCCACATTTACAATGAGCAAAAAAACAACCCTGCACTGTGGGCGATGTGGTGGAACGTGACTGAGCTATTCAGACACCATAACTAGAGCACATCAGCTTCTGTTTCTCCATTACAGCCAGTTCTCCAGACCTGCAGCCTCTGCTGAGGGCACAGGTGTGCTGCCGCAGGATACTGCAGGCCGTCAACGAGGTCGTCAGGGAGACAGAGCATCGACAACTTCTCAGCCAGTACCAGCGCAGGCTGGACTTATCACCCCTGGAGAGACAGGCCAATCCCGTTGCAGCATCGTTCAAGGTACCGCCCTGTCCCACTTCAGCCATCTGTCTCCATGTTAGAGCAGTGGCTATAAAAATATCAATTATTCAGTGTGCTCACACTTACACAAGGGTTACACTAACGCTCTCTCTCTCTCTCTCTCTCTCTCTCTCTCTGTGTGTGTGTAGAATCTGGACTTGACCACAAAGAGGATGATTCATGAAGGTCCTCTAACGTGGAAAGTCAGTAAAGACAAAGTTATAGGTAAGAACCCCTCACTCGAGCTGATGATCATCCATCTCTCTTCTGTCATGATTCTGAATGAGAGAAAAAAATGCTCAAATCTAAAATCTCTTAAATCTATCATCTACATCAGACATTGTACATCTCACTGTGGGTTGCCATGGTTTCCAGGGTGGGTCTGTGTGGAGCAAATCAGTTAAAGCCATTTTTTGATCAGTTGGCCATTTTGTTTGTTTGTTTAATTTACATTTCAATTTTAAAGTATTTTATTGACATGATTAGCATACAATACAATATTGCCAAAGCTTCAAGATAATAGGTAAAGGAGATACCTTTACCTTTATTATTTTATTATTATATATAAATAAATAAATAGCATGTTTGTTTATTTTTTTTAAATATTTTAATTATTTGCACATAAAAAATGAACAAAATGAAAATATAATAATAAAAAATATATATATATATATATATATATATATATATATAATATAATAAAAATACTAATAATACTAATAAATAAAATACAGTAGAGTAAGTGAAATCTGTTGATTGTGTAGTTGTTCAGTGAAATGTGGTCAGAGCTTGCACATTTACAAATAAATGGAAATAATAGTGCATTAATGAGGGGAATTCTACCTTTTCAGAGCAGAATGATGCAGGAATGCTGCATTACATGTGGAAATTATTTTAGACCTCATCTAAACCAAAAGTACTTGGAAACATATCCAAGATACACTATATTGCCAAAAGTATTCGCTCACCTGCCTTGACTCGCATATGAACTTAAGTGACATCCCATTCCTAATCCATAGGGTTCAATATGACGTCGGTCCACCCTTTGCAGCTATAACAGCTTCAACTCTTCTGAGAAGGCTGTCCACAAGGTTTAGGAGTGTGTTTATGGGAATTTTTGACCATTCTTCCAGAAGTGCATTTGTGAGGTCACACACTGATGTTGGACGAGAAGGCCTGGCTCTCAGTCTCCGCTCTAATTCATCCCAAAGGTGTTCTATCGGGTTGAGGTCAGGACTCTGTGCAGGCCAGTCAAGTTCATCCACACCAGACTCTGTCATCCATGTCTTTATGGACCTTGCTGTGTGCTCTGGTGCACAGTCATGTTGGAAGAGGAAGGGGCCAGCTCCAAACTCCAAACCACAAAGTTGGGAGCATGGAATTGTCCAAAATGTCTTGGTATGCTGAAGCATTCAGAGTTCCTTTCACTGGAATTAAGGGGCCAAGCCCAGCTCCTGAAAAACAACCCCACACCATAATCCCCCCTCCACCAAACTTTACACTTGGCACAATGCAGTCAGACAAGTACCGTTCTCCTGGCAACCGCCAAACCCAGACTCGTCCATCAGATTGCCAGATGGAGAAGCGCGATTCGTCACTCCAGAGAACGCGTCTCCACTGCTCTAGAGTCCAGTGGCGGCGTGCTTTACACCACTGCATCCGACGCTTTGCATTGCACTTGGTGATGTATGGCTTGGATGCAGCTGCTCGGCCATGGAAACCCATTCCATGAAGCTCTCTGCGCACTGTTCTTGAGCTAATCTGAAGGCCACATGAAGTTTGGAGGTCTGTAGCGATTGACTCTGCAGAAAGTTGGCGACCTCTTCACACTATGCGCCTCAGCATCCGCTGACCACGCTCCGTCAGTTTACGTGGCCTACCACTTCGTGGCTGAGTTGCTGTCGTTCCCAAACACTTCCACGTTCTTATAATACAGCTGACAGTTGACTGTGGAATATTTAGGAGCGAGGAAATTTCACGACTGGATTTGTTGCACAGGTGGCATCCTATCACAGTTCCACGCTGGAATTCACTGAGCTCCTGAGAGCGACCCATTCTTTCACAAATGTTTGTAAAAACAGTCTGCATGCCTAGGTGCTTGATTTTATACACCTGTGGCCATGGAAGTGATTGGAACACCTGATTCTGATTATTTGGATGGGTGAGCGAATACTTTTGGCAATATAGTGTATGTCCATCTCCATATCCTTTCATTGTTATACTTTAAAGATAAAAGGTTGACTCCTGTAATGCGATGATGGTTTGTCTTTTTGGTATACACTAATGTGTGTGTGTGTATAAGGATGTACACACACTGTATCCATTTTCATTTGTTGTGTGTGTTTCAGAGGTGCAAGCTCTGCTGCTCTCAGACCTGTTGGTGCTCCTCCAGAAAGGTCCGGATGACCGCCTGATCCTGCGCTGTCCGTCACGTTCTCTGGGCGGAGTCGGGAACACAGACCATAAAACGCCGTTTTGCCCAGTGGTCCGCCTCAACTCCTCCCTCGTCAGATCGAACGCTACAGGTGTGTGGACGTCTGTAGGTCACTCTCATGCTGGGAATGAGATGTTTGTGGGGGGGGCAGTCTGTTTGATGAAACTTTTTTGTGTGCATTTGTCAGATAACAAAGCGCTGTATGTGGTCAGCACGTCTGAGACACAGATGTACGAGCTGGTGGCTGGAACGACCTCAGAGAGAAACACGTGAGATTTATTTTTTTAGTCATCATACCTGATAGTCACGTATGAATAAAGTTATAATCACATACACAGTGAGAGACGAATCCTTTGACCTACATGAGGATGAGCACTATTATTATCTACAGTATTATATCAACTAGATGAAAATGTGTATTAAACTTTTCAGCTATACACACTATTAGGTGTTAATATTGATTAAACCGATTTTTGTTTAATATTGAGAGTATACAGTGTAAGAGATTTGAAGAGGAATTGTATCCCATATGCTGAAAAGAAATACGACTTTACGCTCCATCAACATTTCTGTTGTTGTTTTAAGACACTGGAATGAAATACAGGAGATAGGCATCAATTTTTACAAACGTTTCAGCAACAGGAGACACGAGCCTGCAGATGCTAGAAAGTTGTGTGTGTTTGTATATACACTGCACTTGGGTGATGTCTACCCGCAGATATTGTTGATCCAGAGTTAAAATGATGAGTAGTAGATACTCTGGACTGTCTTTCGGTATTATTTAAGCGAGGCATGATTCTCACATGAATCCTGACACAAGGGTTGTGTACGATTGGATAAGAATCTGCCCAGAATTTCCTCAAAACTCGGGGGAGGACAAACATTTTAGCTGAAGACCCAAGCTGCTTGCTTGCTTTTTACATCAGTTATCTTTATGTAAAGATGCTTTGTCCATTGTCCAAATAAAACTGAATGGCTGATGAAATCTGCAGGGAGATTTAATTAGAAAAACCAAGAGATTTGTGTTTTATAAACTTCTGTCATGATTTTGTATTCTATAGTCAGGTTTATGCTCAAATCGTTGCAGGTCTTCCCAAAACATTAATTTTGCTCACATGTAGAATAATGAAATGAGTGATGCAATTGCAGCAAACAAACCATGACCATGCTGTATGTGTCCAGCCTTCATTTTTCCCTTGAGTAGAGTTGATTTGAGCATTTTCCTGCTTTTGGGGACCTGATTTGCTTTGACTGTTCTTTGCACAGCTGGAAGGACCTGCTAGAAAAGACAATCGCATTAGCCTCTGAAGGTGCTGCGGCCACCAAACACGGATCACCCGCTCAGTAAGTTGCTCTAAATTTGTTTTCTTGGCTAAATGTCAATATTGTGATGTACGGTAACCCTCCCGTCTCTCTGTGTCTTCTCCAGATCCACTGTTCGGCGATTACATGACAGTCACGTGAGTCAGGGTAAGTGAACAATGTCATGTGTTTGTGTGGAATTTGCTCTTCTTCGTACAGCTGCATGTTATTAAACACAGACGCCATCTCTCTGTCCTTCAGACGGTTCGCTGGCTGAAGAGACGAGTTCCGTGGAGAGAGATTCACAGAGCGATGATGAAACTGCTCTCCCTTCCAACACCCCAACCGACCAATCAGAAACCTTCCTCCACGACGATGCACACAGTAGCCTGCCACCACGGCCTGAAGTCTCTGAAGCTGCTCTGCAAGATGGTTAGGAAAAAAAAAAACATTCCTGAAAATAATTATTATGATCATAATTTCTTATAACTTTGAATAAGCATTTGTTGGGTTGGGTTTTTGAAAAGGTTAAAGTGATGAATGTCCTGTCTTCCTCTTGCTTTCTCTCAGTCGAGACACTCAGACAGTTAATCTTCAGAGATCTGGAAGATGGGTGGAGCCAAGATTCAGATGACACGCCTACCAACGAAACAGCCAACGAAAGAAGCCCGTTCACAGACCGCCCCGGATCAGAGATGTCCGAGCCGAGCTTTACCGAAAGCCCAAATCAGTCAATGCAGGATCATGTCGATGCCCCGCCCATGGAGGCGGAGCGACCGACTCTGCAGCTTGTTAGGAAAGGTGAGCACTGATTACCAGCTGCTTTTCACTGTACAATTTAGCTGATATTTAAAAATAATAATAATTCATCTTTACTTGTTAAAATGTAAACAATTACATTTTTATTATTGATCTAAATGTTATTTTTTGTATTTAACACAGAATTTTTCAGTACTTGCATGTACACATTTTGTGATGTCACGAAAACACAGTGGCATTAACCTATCATGGGGTGAGATGCTAATCAGCTAAACGTGTTGGTGATCGATCTTGCTAATCTTGGTAGAGAACATCTTTATGAATATTATGGGATATTTAGACACAAATCAGTAAGAATGTGTGTTGACATGTGACTTAGTTTAGGTGTTTCGTTCGATGGAATGCATCAGCATCAACATATCCAGACCTATTCTTCAGAGATATTGTCGAGGTGTTGGTTGTGTTGGTGTTAGAAGCAACAGTGGTTTTCACACTGGGCAGGTTTGCTACGGTCCAAATCCGAGTGTGATTGTTCTGTGCCTCGTACAAGCTCATTTGATTCTAAATTAAATCATCAAAAAACATGCATGGACTATTTCTGTTGTTATATTGGTCCTATTTTGCCCTGTAAGGTGTCTCAACTCCTCCTCAGCCACTCATGCTACACACGCGCAAGTTACATTACTTCCTGAACGAGTGCAGACCCGAGTACGAGCTGCATTCACGTTCACGTGGAATCCAGTGCAGCCGAACTCGCACCACATCCTACAGGTAGTCTCGGGTTCGGTACCAATGCTGCACTTCCCTGTCCACATGACAGCTTTCACATTACCAGTCCATCATGTGAACCAAACCATGCTGTTTCAGAATAAACTGCCAGTGTGAATGCCTCCTTTATCTATTCACATGGTGTAATAAGAGCAGTAAGGGTCGGGGTAGGATTGAGAGAGAGTTAGAGGGCATTAGTGGGTGTCTAATTTGCATATTTTTGCATATTCATAACTTTATAAATATTCCTCAGACATTTTCAATTCATTCTTCGGCGTACAAAAATCTTCGGCATTTATTATTCATAACTTTTTTTTTTTTTATTCTTAATGTGAATTTTGAATGTGGTGTATAATGATTTTTCTTTTTCTTTCAATGTCTTTCTCACATTTTCCTTCCTCTCTCCCTCTCTCTCCCTCTCTCTGCATGTGCTCAGAGCTTGCTGTAATGAAGCTGATGTGATCTTAATACACTTTTCCTTGTTTTTCCTTCTCACCTTTCTCTCACACACACACCAACATTCTCACTCACACTGACTTTCTACATTGCTTTATATATTTATCTGCCTCTCCTTATTTGCACCAATACTGACAACAATTTCGGTGATCTGATTTTACCACACGCACCTTCTCTCTCTCTCTCTCTCTCTCTCTCACACACACACACATGCCTCTCACACACGAACATTCACTCTTACACCTCTCACACACACACGTTGTGTCTCTCCCTGTCCTTCGTGCACAGCTGTGGGTGTGGGCTCTTCTTCTATTCCTGATGACATACCTGATGTCACCTCCATCCAATCTTCTGATTCAAAAGGTGGGATTAATACACCGGATCATCCACAGATTCTTTATTCGCAATGTACTTATCCTGTTTTTCTTTCTTTTTTCTTTCTTCAAACATTTTTTACAATATCCCTATGAAAGCTTTAGGTGTTAGCTGATGCTGGTCCAATAATACTGGTTATTTATTCAATTATTTATTTGTTGGTTTGTTTGCTTGTTTGTTTATTTATCCTGTTTAATTAATTCATTTATATTTTTGTGGAAATGGTGTCAGGTCAGTGAATCTTTCGGCCTCTCCATAGGGCTTTTCACACGTGAAATAGTTCCTCTGGATGATGATAAACTCAGAGTAAACAGAATCCTGGGTAATGTTGTGGTTTCTTACTGCTAATACTTGCCCAGTATGAACAATTAATCTTCCTAATCTGAAAATTCATACCTCCTTCACACATTCCCACAGTCAACAACCACGGTTTGATAAATACAGTGTGACCGCTGTAAATAACGGCTCGTCTCACACTCTAACCTCGGAGAGAAAGTAGTTGAGGTCTGCCGTTCTGTACACCAGCAGATATTGTTACCTTTCACAGATTTCTTTTTTGTCATGTAGTTGACCAGACGTTCATTGATCTCTAACTTCTGCAAATGTTTTTAACGTGACAGTTTTTCCCCCTCCACTACAGCACACACTTCCTGTCACGCTCGGTGTTTGCCGCCTGATTCCACTGAACTGATTTTGTTTGTGTTGCTATATTCAGGCACCAAATTTATGATGTGTAAATCAGTGCTCTGACACCATTTCTATTCCTCAGAGAAATCTCTCTCTCTCTCTCTCTCTCTCTCTCTCTCTCTCTTTCTCTCATAGTTAAAGTGATTTTAACTTTGAGATGCTTTTGAGAAAAAGTTCTGGCTTTATGCTATCTTCTTCCATTTCCTATCTGCCTCTCTCTGTCTATCTCTCTCTCTGTCTGTCTGTCTGTCTCTCTCTCTCTCTCTCTCTCTTTCTCTCTCTCTCTCTCTCCCTCCCTCTCTCTCTCTCTCTCTCTCTCTCTCACTCTCTCTCTCTGTCTTGCTTGTCCTTTAAGCAATAATTGATCAAATCCTCAAATCCACTGCTTTGTTAGATTTCCCCCTCTTCCTTTTTGGATGAATAGTCTGTATTAGCGTTAGTTTCTTTTCACTGTATGTTCGAGACAAAAGAAGCTCAAACAAGAACCAGCTGAATCAAATTTATTTTCCTCCACTTCCCAACATAAACAACTGGAATGAAGATGTTGGGGAGGAATAAAAGCAGCTGCATCTCTTCAGTGCTCCAGTTAATTCTGTTCATGAGACTGATCAGCTGAACAACGAATATCTCCTTGATAAAGTGCTTTAACATTTAATGACATCCACAGTGTAATGAATTTAGAGAATTCTCCTTTTGCTCTTAGCTCATGAAATAATAATGCTAATGAACAGAAAACAAACAAGATCTTGTTTTATTTCCAGTGCAATTTTTTAATGGGTGTGCAAAAATATTAACAGTGCAATCTGTAAAAAAAATAATAATAATAAATAAGCAGTGCAATTTCTTTTCTTTTTGTAAAAAAAAAAATCTTTCCTGTAAATATCTTTATTTAAAAGAACGATAGTTTGCACTTTTTTTGCAATAGGTGACGCTGTTACTGTGACTTAATAATTTTTTAGTTGCATTATATAAGAACAAAAAATGAAACATTAATCAAGAATCGTTCATAAAGATTTTTTCCTCTCGATATTACCAATGTCTATTTTTGTAGTACCCAAACCTAATTGAAAAAATTGTTGCTGCTGTATTTCCATGGTGTGTTTTTTTTTTTTTGTTGCTCAGACACTGCAGAGAGACAGTGCTGTTATTGCTAACAGGAGAAAACAATTCTTTAATATCAAACAGGTTTCACTGCTAGCTCCTCAAAACAAAAGAGCATGAGCATTTCTAGCAACATTCAATGTCACATCAATGAGAAACCCAATATAGAAATAGTGGAGATGTTTACTAGACTCGATGCTGCTGAGTCCTATACCTGCATGCATTTTGGGACTCGACTCGTGGACCGAGGTCGAAGTTTGAGCAGAGCACTGAAGATCACATATCACATTACCATCTTATATATATATATATATATATATATATATATATATATATATATATATATATAAATATAAATAAAAGTGCTGTCCTTAGATTTTGATTTGGTCCACGTTCCTGCGTGCTTGTGTCTCTTTCTCTAGGGAATCTGTTCTACCTGGTGATGCCCAGAGATCAGATGGGAGCTCTCACAGAGGAGAGCAGCACAGACGACGTGAGGGAACCGAGTCTTTCTGAAGCACCCAAAGCCGTCTCATCGTCTTCACAGCAAGAGGACGAAGAGCAGGGAACCCCGAGCCGGACGCATCCGGAGGTGTCAAGGAATGAGAGCCAATCACGGGCCAGCTCACAGAGGCATGTGATAAAGAACACGGATGAGATCTTTCAAACGATGGACCAGCTGATGAAAAAGCTGCATCGGCTCAGGGTAAACACACACACACACTTTCACTCAGTTAATATCCATAGCACTGACGCTGTACTTACTTCAACCTTTTTTTTTCCCTTTACAGGAGATCGAAGCCGACCATTACAGACTTGTAAAGACAGAAAAGAAGAAATTGCCCTTCGGGCAAAATTCAGATGATGTCATCCACACATCTGCTTCTGTTGTCAGGGTGCCATCCATGGACAGAGGAGCAGGAGACGGTGAGCGGGTCAAAACAAATAAGTCACGTCATCTTTAACAGGCTGATGCTGAACCTTATGCAGTTTTGTCACCAGATTTTAAGAAAGTGTGCATGTTTAGGCATAGTGCTGTTGGTGTATTGAAGAAATTATATCTTGTTTCCTGCTTCACTATTCAACTCATTCTTATAGCTTGAAAAATATAGGACATATTCTCTCAGAGGAGAAATCCATATTACACTGTACACTGATCAGCCATAACATTAAATCCACCTGCCTAATATTGTGTAGTTTCCCGTTGTGCTGCTAAAACAGCTCTTAACTCATCAAAGCCTGGACTCTGAAGGTTTGCTGTGGTATCAGTCACCCAGACGTGAGCAGCAGATCCTTTAAATCCTGCAAGTTGTCAGGTGGAGCCTCCATGGATCAGACTTGTTCCCACAGACGCTCCATCAGACTGGGATCCGTGGACTTTGGATGTCGAGTCAACATCTTGAACTCTTTGTCATGTTCCACAATGCAGGTTTTAATGCTCTGGCTGATCAGTGTGTATAATGTGACCATTTAAAGGTCCAATAAGGTCAATATATTGACCGCATTCACACGAGTATCATTCAACGAACACACCTATTTAACCATTAGAACATTTTAGCTAATAAAATATAAATAAATAAAAAAAATCTTAAAGCTTTCAAGGTTTATTTTGTAATGAAATTCAATCAATTTATTTATTTTGTTCGTCTGGCTAGTTTTATTTATTTACTGATTAATTAATTAATTTATTTAGACAGTATTTTCTCATGCTGTACAGCTTTAGAGTTAAGCATGTGGAAATATAGCTGTGTTCAAAATCAATTTATAAATGTCCAACAAATTTACTAAATCATTTCTAAAGCACAAACAGGCATGTTTTGTTAATGTATTAACACTCATCCTTCTTTCATCTGCATTTCCTCTCTCTCTTTCTGACTCCGCAGGGAAAGAAGGAGATTCTACAGACGCCGTGCAGCCTGTGATACAGTCCACAGGATTCTGACACACACACACACACACAATGTGCTGAAGGATTTTTTTTAAAATATACACTCACAAATAAAGGAAAAACAAAACAGGATTTCTCTCAACTTTTCGCATCCTATGTAGCTCCTTCCTACAATCCCAGCATGCTTTGCTCCCAGGAGAAGCCAGGAATCTGATGTATGTAGTTCGTGTCCTCTTCGAGAAAGAGGACAGAAGACGCTTCAGCTGGAAAGCAAGAAAAGAAACGTTGTGAAACGTGAAACCTAGAAGGTTTAATTGTGTGTGACAAAAGAAGGTAAAGCGAGGTCGATACGACGGTGACGTCAGCGAAGGAAGGCGAGCTCGAAACGGGATTGGCTGAGCAAAATGACTCCGCCCTCTGAAGCTGAAGGAAGCCCCCCCCGCACTTTACCTGCTGTATGTATATAATCCGTACTCACATTCAGCCTTCACCTCATCAGTCAGAAAAGGGGAACTTGTATGTGTAAAACGGGATTCGTTTCCCCACAATGCACCTGTGTCTGCTATAGCCGTGCGCTCCGTCACTACCCACCTTATACTGTGTGTGTAAATGAAAGACGTTTTAAACTTCAGGTTGTTTTGCACTGTGGTCCTGAGTAAGGATGTTGCATTACTATCATTGTGTACACTATGTTGTAGCGTTTGTTTGCTAACTGAACACTATGCGAGAGTGATGAAGGACTAGCGAGGGTGGTTTTGGGTTTGGATTTTGTTGCGTTCTGTTGTTTAATCTCTACGCACAATGTTTAAAGCAGCTGGCTACACTGAAATAATACAAGTCATCTGTCCTTGTCATAGAGGTACATCTTTCATACCTTTAGTGTGTATGTTTTACCTGGAAAGGTACACACTATACACTATATATAAAGTACACGGTCTTCTCATCATGAAAAAGACGCACACTACAGGTATGATGGGAGTACCATACTCATGACAAGGGAAGGTACTGTTGAGTGAGGGGTTATTTTTCCCTCTCTCTGAGAGTGTATGTAGCACACTACCACCACCACCACCACTGCTGCTGCACTGCACACTACTGTATTGCTGAATATGCAGACTGTCACTGCTGAGAGGGATTTATTTATATTAAAAAATAATAATAATCTGTAGCCTGCTATGTTACCTGTGATGATATCAAGTCTGCGTGGTGTCAATACTGTGAAGTTTGTCCCTCACCTCAGCAATAGCACATGAAGGGATTCGATCTAGCCCATTTCACACTGACCTGAGAACGGATTGGCTGTGCTCGAAAACACGGCTGATCCGAGATCCGAGTTAAAATCGAGCACACGTCAGGGGCGAGTCCTGATTTTTGATCCGTGATTGATGTACCTGGGGCAACAAGTGAAATACAGAGGTGGTCCATACTGCAGAACCAAAAGTCTAAAGGATTGGAGCTGGACTTGGTCTCTGCCTGTAAGCCTAATCCTTAATCCCTAACATGAATAAACCAAGTTGACTCCATCTCCTTGGAGCTTTATTTAGACTCCACCCAGGTATCAGATTCCCACCTCCTGGAGTTTTATTTCGATTCATCCCAAGTAGAAGAAACTGGATCAGGTCTGACTCAACCACCTGGGGGTTTTATTTCAGTTCAGATTGGATTTGGGTCAGGTCTGACTCAATCCCCTGTAATTTTATTTTGATTCACCCAAAGTAGAAGGAGTTGGATCAGGACTGACTCCACCCTTTTAGAGTTTTATTTATTTTAGCCCAGCTTAGATTGGATTTGGATCAGGTTTGACTCCACCCCCTGGAGTTTTATTTTGATTCATCCCAAGTATAGGGTGTTGGATCAGGTCAGATTCCACCCCCTGGAGTTTTATTTCAGCTCAGCTTAGATTGAATTTGGAGCAGGTCTCACTCCACCCCCTGGAGTTTTATTTAAGCTCATCTTAGATTGGATTTGGATCAGGTTTGACTCCACCCCCTAGAGTTTTATTTTGATTCATCCCAAGTAGAAGGAGATGGATCAGGTCTGACTCCAAGCCTTGGAGTTTTATTTCAGCTCAGCTTAGATTGGATTTGGATCAGGTCTGACTCAATCCCCTGGAGTTTTATTTCAATTCATCCCAAATAGATGGATGTGGATCAGGTCAGACTCCACCCCCTGGAGTTTTGGTTTAACACCCCATAGGAGGGAGGAGCTCGATCAGATCCGACTCCACCCCCTGGACCTTTGTTTCAGCCATCCCTTCCCCTCTATTTCCTGGGGGGGAAAGAGGAGTTGGATCCAGTCAGAATCCACCATTTTGTTTCTAATCCACCTGAGTAGCATAAGCTAGATCTGCTCCAACTCCACACCTTGGAATTTTGCTTCTGCAGCAAGTGGTTCCCGAGGCAACCAGCCAATCGGGAGCTCGGTCGTATGTCGTCACTATAACATCGTGCACAATGTCACTAGTGATTTGGCTAATAATAATTTTTAAAAAAATCAGTATTTAATGCTAAGCACTACATCTATATGAAGAAATTTTAGTTATAATAGTTAATAGTGATGTCATGATAAAGTTTGCGATTGGTTGATCACATGTTGCCCAGAGACGCCGATCATTGAGCTAAATCAGAATATATCCGATTTGCCTAACACTAGCTTAAAACTCTGTAGTGTTTAGCCTATAAATCCTAACACACAAAAGGGAGAAGGAAGATGTGTTTTCTTTTTCCACTGCTGAGCTTTTATCAGTACGAGTGGATTTAATCTGTGTCTGTCTAACTACTGTGTAACTCAGGTGGAGAAATGTTGACCCTATTTCTCTTCTTAGCTTTAACTCATGCACCGTTTTCCATCATCTCATCCTTTTTCTACTTTAATTTCCACCCCCCCCCTTTTTCCATATCTACATGTTCACTTTTTTTTTTTTCGTTGTAAAAAAATAAAATAAAATTGAATGCACATTGGGGAGGAAAAAAAAAGAAGCAAACTGCAAGAGCCAGAGCTTGTGGAAACTACTGTGTGCATATAATTCTTTATTATTTTTTTTATTATTGTTGTTATTATTATAATTATTATTCTCAATCTCGTTCACTCATGTAATATAGACACCACACTCTTGTTTTATAAATGTTCTTTTATGTAAAGCTCTAGTTATTACTTTCGATTTTATTTTTGTAGATACGGGACAAAAATGTGTAAATTATTTTATCTCCCTGTTTGAAAACGGCAAGATTGTTAGCTGCACAGTAGGAAACTAAAAAACAAAAAACAAACAAAAAAAATGATCACGACTCATTTGTTTTGTGATGTAAAAAAGGATCCAAATAAATAAAAACGTGTTGCAGTTATCGAAGCTGAACACTGAATCATTTTTTTTTTTTTATTCTCATTATATGCTCACTATAACAGCAGCTCTGACAATGGTACCAAATGTAATTACCTGTAATAACAGGTTTATATTCATTCGCTGGTTCTTATGTTATAGTATCCACAGTTAGAGCATATTTATAGGTACATGTATGGTGGGATTGTCAGACCAAGTTCTTTAACATTTAAAATCCACTAATTGGAGAATGGCATAAGAACAAATTTAAAGGACAGCTACTATTAATAATAATAAATAATAATCCTTATTATCGTAACCTTACTTTGAAGAATGTTTCTGTTTATGTATAAGCCTAGATGTTGCTGATTGACTAATCATTTATTCCCAAAAATATTCATGAAAGCTTCCCCCCCCACACACACATACATACACACACACACACATACATACACTATAGACCATATCCATCTACACTGATCAGATATAACGTTAAATCCACCATCTTAATATTGTGTAGTTTCCCCTTATGCCACCAAAACACTCACTGAATCATGGACTCCACAAGACCTCTGACGGTGTGCTGTGGTATCGGTCACCAAGACGTCAGCAGCAGATCCTCTAAGTTGTGAGGTGGAGCCTCCATGGATCAGACTTGTTCCCACAGACGCTCTATCAGATTGGGATCTGGAGAATTGAAAGGCTGCGTCAACATCTTGAACCCTTTGTCATGTTCCTCACTGCAGAAATTGTACAGGAATGGTTTAAGGAAAATGATTTTATGTTCAGAGTGTTGACTCGGGCCTCTAAATTCCCCAGATTTCAATCCGATTCTGACGAACATTCCCAACCAGAATTCAGCTTTACAAATGGATTTTCTCAAAACATTTTTTGCTATCGCAACAGCTCGATTTTTTTTTAAAAACCATGTTCCAAGCTGTAATTTTATGTTATTCAATAGAGTTGCAGTTCATACACTATACTGGAAAAAGTTTTGGGACACCCCTCCAAATCACTGAATTCAGGTTTTGGACTTGGCCCCTTAGTTCCAGTGAAAGGAACTCTTAATGCTTCAGCTTCATACCAAGACATTTTGGACAATTTCATGCTTTGTGGGAACAGTTTGTGAGCGGATACTGTGAACCAGACCTTCTCATCCAACATCAATGCCGGACCTCACAAATGTGCTTCTAGAGGACTGGTTAAAAATTCCCATAAACCTTGTGGAAAGCCTTCCCAGAAGAGTTATAGCTGCCAACTCCATATTACATTCATGTGCATGTAAAGGCAGACGTCTAAACTTTTGGCTGTTTACTGTTCAGCAGAGTTGTAGTTTATACATATGGTGATAAATAAAATGATAAAGTCGATTATTTTCCTCAAAAACAACTGAACTGATGCACACGACATTCCAACAAATGCCTTCTGGCCAATCAGAATCGAGCAACGATTATATCCCAAACCTCACAACAACTCGATGCGTTCGAATCAATCAGCCTTTAATCCTATACGAGTCTGCGAGTCGATTCGCGCACTCGACTCTTTTCAAAGAGTCGTTCGGGAGGGATCCGCGGCCGCTGTTGGGATGGGAGCAGGAACATGGGGGAGGAGAAGCCGCTTCCCGGGGCGTAGTCGGTCCAACAGCCAAGGTTTGAATGAAAAGGAGACGGAAATACGAAGAAGAGGAGTGAACTGATCCCGAAAGGAAATCGAGTCGAAACGGAGCCGTTTCTGCTCGAAGCGCTACCGAGGAAGACGCACGAGGAAATTGAGTTATTTTTGTTTTGCGCAAAAGGACTAGCAGCAGCTTAAAGGTGGGGAGGTTTTTTGTCGAGTAATGAGACATTTAGTCCAAACTCTTGTGCACAGAGACATGGTAACGAAACGAGCTGTTTAATGCAGTTCATCTGACTCCCAGCATTGGGCTGATGAATGAGCGATAGTATTCACACTCATTCACTCACACAGCAGGGCTCAGGAGCAGCTCGCGCACACACACTCAATGATCTGGGAACATCTCATGGATGGTTTTGTGTGTGTGCGCATGCATTCCAACAATATACCAAGCTGTAGCGTTTCTCCGCGTTTTCTTATTCACTTTGTATAACACTAGAAAGGAGTGTGGATGTTAATAGAGACTCCACTTGATTCGAGTCAGTTTCGGAAAAGCTTCTGCTTTTTCCTCCCCCGTATATATATATATATTTTTTTATTGTTGGGGGTTTCTCTTTGTTAACAGGATCCTCACTATAATCCTTCCTGAAAGAAAGGTAAGTCGCGTTTTTCAAGCTTTTTTTTTTGTTCACGCCTTTTTCTTTTTTTTCTCACCCCCCCATCTTTTGTTTATTTCTTAGTTTATTATTAGAGCGCCTTTCATGAAATCCGCACATCAGAGCTTGTGAGCAAGCCTGCACTGATGTATTATTTATTAGCCCTGCTTCTGTAAACACGGAAAACTGATCTGAATGCAAATAAACTTTTTTTTCCCTTCCTTTCCCTAATTTTTTTTTACATTTATTTTGCAAATTAATGAGCCATGCCTGGTTTTCTGCCATTCCTTTGTCCTGGTGTTTTGAATAGTTTTGCGTGCAACTACTTTTCTGTTCATCTTTTATCTCAGCGATATCTTTGCATTGTTTGTGTTTTTTTCCACCGCATTTTGCTTTTAAGTGTTAAATGTATCATTATCTGCAGTTTTAACAGTGTCTCCACACACACACACACACACACACTAGCCATCTCATTGAGTTAGTGTAACTAAAGTAAAGCCCGAGTTACGTCGAGTTACGTTGTTGCAATGTGGGTGGTCTCTGTTGTGGCTTTTTTTAAAATAAATAAATAAATATTTCTCATTTTCTCTACAAGTTCCGTCTAGTGCAGTGTATTTGACATGCACAGAGATTTAGCTCAAGTTTAGTTCTTTTATTATTATTATTATTAGAATTATTTTCGCGCAGGCCTCAAAGCCTCGGACTCTCCTTGTGTAGGTGGAGGGGGCGTCGTTCGACCCTCCCCCGCCATCACCATTACTGCTACAGCGAGGCTTTTAGGCCTTCGTCTGCGCAGCGTTAGTCGTCTTGACACAATCGAGTAACCTGAGACCATTATCACACACTAGTTCACCTTTTGCATGGGTCGTATATTTTCCCTGAGCTAGATATTTAGATATTAAATCTAAGCGAATCATTTTTAACAAATTTGAAACCTTGCAAGTGAGCTTCCTTCAGCTGTGTTTCGAAATAATGGCCCAGGTCTTGGACTTGGAATAATAGGTAACTCAATATCTTAACCGTAATAAGCACCTTTTGGATTATAAATCAAACCTATCACACCTTGCACATCATTCTTTTGCCTTTATTTCCTCACGTATAACCTCATCATGTGAGTCTTTTGTGCATTTGGGTAATGATGTACTATCTGAATTGAGTCCGAATGCAGCATTAGGCCACATAAGAGGTCATTGGATATGTCCCAAACCCCACACTACTATACTACATAGTACGTTGAAATCGTACACCACTAATGGGTTGTGCAGTTCAGACATATTTACTGATGTGTGATTATGAGGATAGCTTTTGCTCAGGCCGATGGAGATCGGCGAAATAGACGACAGAGCCGATACCGTTCCAAAACTGATCCAATACTGACTATCAGACTATCTAATTCTATGCAAGACAATATCAGTTTCCTTCAGGATACGACAACACCTACGGAACTGATATTGGTATTGTATTAAAAATGCGATCGAGACAACCCAAATCTTTATATATAAAGCTTGAGGCAGTTTTTTGCATCATTTAAGATCTCTTTTTATATCCTTGACATTAACGCAGGGTTGTTTTCCTTTATCCTGTGAATTAAATCTTTTAAAAACACTGTTTCTTGGTGTAGAGAGTCCCTTCAGATTGATGGGCGGCGCGTGTTGGGAATCTGCCCTCGACAAATGGTGCCCCTGACTTGTCTGATCAGCTTTGCAAACAATTCCTGACGTGTGTGTGTGTCTGTCTGCAGAAACCTGTGTGTGCATGAGGAAGTGAGGGAGAAATACACACACACACACACAAAAAAAGATTTTCATAACAGGAAACCTTGTTTTTCTCACATGAAACATATTAGTTCCAGAAAGAAAGAGAGAGGGGAGAGAGACTGTAATGAAAAGAGTGGTTCTACAATTAGGTGATCAGATCAGGAATCCTTATGACCTTCAAGTCTGTTTCTTTCTTTCAAGTGTTATTTCAGGTTATTTGCTGCTCTCTCTCACACACACACAAAACCAAGTACACAAACGGATCACTGCGACATTTCTGTCTCCTTAATGCACTAGGCCTGTGTGGTCAAAGGTCACATGACCAAAGAACCACAGCCTCCATGCCATTCCCAGCTCCTGTACCCCCTTATTCATTCCCATGGTAACAGCCAAGCTTGGTCTCCCCAGATACGACAGGCGATGCCTGGGGAATGTGTGTGTGTGAGAGAGAGAATGATGAGACCTTGCTATGAAAGCATGGCTTGGAAACGTCCAGACCTAGCTTTCTGAATTTCACTCTTTTTGGCTCAGAAAACTTAGTTGCTGTCTTGAAGTGAGTGATATTATGTATATTATAATCTTTTCTTTTCTTTTTTGCTTGCTCAGGCAGTTTATGTCATCAGGATGGAGTCGTGCGTGAATGCGGCACTGAAATCATAAACTTGATTTGTAGCCTTTGTGAAAGCCTAGCTAAGTTTGTCGTTGTTAACACTATTGTGTCACTGTTAGATTTTCACAATGTGCTGAGAGTTGGTGAAATCGTTACCTTCTGGGGTCTTTTTCTTTGTTTCAGCCGCACCCCCTCAGCTCTCCAGAGCAATTCCACTCACTTGTAACAACGCAATATCTGAGCTTTTTACCCGCTCTTGTTTTTTTGAAACGTTATTAAATCCGTTCGATATTTGATCTCAAAGTCCTCTACCAACCAAAACATGCTCGTGTCCATGGAGTGTAGCCGTGTTATTACTTTTTAATATTGAGCTCAAATGGGATTATGGCTGTTTACAGTGATTTTGGGATGAAGGCTTGCAACAACATACAGAGCCGGGGTGAACGAATCATACGTTTATTCGCTATCTCGCACACCAAGTGCATGATCCAGTGTGTTGTGAAGTCTCATGTTTACTAACTATATAATCACATACATCTAATTAGTTAGCTAGTTAAATGTATTAATGCAGATTAAGGCAAATGTAGTTTGCTTAAACATTCTCCTGTTCTAACAACGTTTCACATTTCACAAAATACAAGCTACACGGCATTTCATATCGAAGACGTCCGAGTCTGTCCGTGTTTAATTACATCGATACTGATACTGAAAAGATTAATCCATCTGCTTAAGTTGTTCTAGCATCAGCAAAGTAAACTGAGGAATAGTTTGTTGAACCGGTTTGTCTGTGACTCAAAACGAATAGCCTCCAGGGATCTCAGGACCCTGACTTTTCTACCCCTACAGAAAAATAACCCGAAATGCATGCTTTGCAGAGTAATCAGTGATTTTTGTAAAAAGCATTTCAGTTTTTATTTGAAAGATTTCTAATCTTAGAATTCATAATCGCAGGTTTCCTCAGTGAAATATCTGGACTGTGTTCCCTTAAATGTAATTCAAGTCATTTTAATTAATAAAAACTGTATACAGTCACATCTGTGTGTTTCCAAACATACAGGTGACCGTATAATATATCTAAGCTTAAGTGCAGAGTCAAGAGCTCTGGGATAAGCGAAGGTCAGAATTAAGGGAAAAAACAAACTAGGCAACTTAAAACTGGGCCTGAAGATAAAGCAGGAGGATGAGACGATCCAGAAGACATGTTTCCTAAAAGGTGTTCGATGGATTAAATGAGGAATCTCCCATAGAAAATGTTTTGCTATCAGACTCTAGTAGACGGGACGAGTGTAGACACACACAAGTGGCAGTAGCGAGGTGTTTGTGCGGTGCGACAGCCCTGAAGGCAGGAAGCTATAAAGAGCTGTGATGTGTACGTGTTTGGGCAGGTTGAAGACTTTCCATGCTTCCACATTTCAACCCAACCAGACGACGTGTCTGTTTAGATTTGTGTGTTCAGAATTTTTATTTATTTCTTACTGACTTGTTATACATATTGTGGTTTTCAAGAATCTAAGCTAAATCACACTTGTGTCTCTTCCTTCACAGATTAGTCCTCCATCATCTCTCCAGCCTCCAAAATAGATTCTCTCAGGAGTAAGGTTGAGCTGCTGAAGCTGCCGCTTGCTCTCTCGTCCAAATCCATCTCCGAGCGCAAAACCCAGCTGGCCGGGGCAACAGAGCGCCACAGGGGCGGAGCTGGGGTCCACAAACCCCGCCTACCGGCCCCAGACATGGACAACGAGTCCCAGTACTCAGGCTATTCCTACAAGTCGTCACATTCCCGTAGCTCTCGAAAGCACAGGTGTGTACACACACACACACACACACACACACACAGAACCCTAGCATTCTTCCTGTTTGTAGATGTACACTGTCTATTTAAAGAACACCACCAGTGGTGTAGAGGTGTCATGCTATTTGAAGATCTCAGAAGACAATATGACGTATGTTTTATATCCTAGTAGCAGATCATGACTTTATAAGGCTTGTAGCGAAGTCTGTCGCTTCTTTGTACTTCTATTTATAACAATCGTAATAATAATGCAAGTATAAACAAAACAGGCAGTTTAACTATATTCTTTCACGCACAGAAATGACTCCATACTCTCAAGAAATGAGTCACAAAGAATAGCATCACGCTTTGTTTATTGCACCTTATATATTGTCACACAGCACATCCGCAAATCTCACTATCGTCATACTACCCTACAACTGATCGCCATTTATTATTTATATATTTAAAAAAAAAATCCTATATACATTCTTCCTTTCCCACTTGCATAGTCTATTTTATTAACTTTATTTTATTTAATTAATTATTTATTTGTTTATTAATAAACAACTCTTATTGATTCTATTTATGACTCCTTGTCAGATTTTGAATTTGAACATGTACCATGAACTGAAAAGACTGGAGAATACGCAACACATAACGACCACTGATTTCTATTTGATGCTGAGATGCCGGACTTTATTTGACGTGAAATGCTTGAAGGAGTTTTACATGACAGTCCAGGGTGTCCAGGACCGCATCTAGCAAAAAAAAAAAAAAAAAAAAACCAGCCATGCGGATTTGAAAAATCACAGATTCCGAAAACCACTGAAGAGGTTGAAGGTTTCAGTATGAAGGTTATTTTCGCCCTTCTGGCGGAAACGTGACACGAAATCGACTCGGCTTTTTTCAATTATTCATTTAATGCCTAAACCTCCTACCAGTTCTCTGTCTCTAAACCAGTAGGTTTTAAAGTTATTTCAAAGACTGCTTACTAGTGTGGGATTGAGGAGTGGGTTTGTGTGGTGTGTCTGCTGTTTTTTTTTTTTTTTTTTTTGGTAATAAAATAAAAAAGTGTGTTATAGGGTAGGAATGAATACACTTGGCTCCAGGACGAGCCGACGTCACCACGTGACTCGCGTCTAAGCTCGAACCTTGAGCCTTGATGTTTTTGTCATGTATACGTACCCTCATGTTTTCTCCTTCATCTGACTTCCAAATGAGACAAAAAACAGAAATTATCATTAATGTTTGTTAAAAATGCATGTGTGACTCTTTTTTTTTTTCTTCTTCTGTATCTTTATAAGGATAAGTTTCTATTTAAAATATATAAATCCTGAATTTAGAGAGATTCCTGTAAGCGAGTGATATACGAATACAATAGATTTAAATACAACTTTTATGTGTAAACAGACAAGTATTTTCACTCACCCAGTCACACACTGATATATTTGTTGGCAACATTATGACCACCTGCCTAATATTGTGTTGGTCCCCCTTTTGCTGCTAAAACAGCCCTGACCGCTTTCTATCAGAACCAGCATTAACTTCTTCAGCAACAGTAGCTTGTCTGTTGGATCGGATCACATGGGCCAGCCTTCACTCCCCACGTCCATCAATGAGCCTTGGCTGCCCTTGACCCTGTCGCCGGTTCACCACTGTTCCTTCCTTGGATAGATACTGACCACTGCAGACCGGGAACACCCCACAAGAGCTGCAGTTTTGGAGATGCTCTGATCCAGTGGTCTAGTCTAACAATTTGGCTCTTTGTTAAACTCTCTCAAATCCTTACGCTTGTCCATTTTTCCTGCTTCTAACACATCAACTTTGAGGACAAAATGTTCACTTGCTGCCTGATATATTCCACCCACTAACAGGTGCCATGATGAGGAGATCATCAGAGTTAGTCACTTCACCTCTCAGTGCTCATAATATTATGCCTGATTGGTGTATAAGGCATGATAAGTGTTTGTGTGGAAGTCAGCGATTTTCTTCTTTGTGTTGTCGCAGGGATCGGAGAGACAGACACCGCTCTAAGAGCAGAGACAGCAGAGGGGACAAATCAGTAACTATCCAGGCTCCCGGAGAGCCGCTGCTGGACACGGAGTCCACTCGTGGAGATGACAGGGTGAGTGTGCTTTCGGTTGTAGTTTATTTATGTGTAACTCTAAGGGGCATGTTTATCCTTCTGATGCTTGAATTTAAGACACGGTTATAGATTTCTTCCACATCTGCACTGTTTAAGTTATTCATAGTGTGTGTCCCTCACGCTTTGTGCTTCTCGAGGAGGAAACACAGCACTGGTGCGTGAAGTCTGATTCCCAGTGAAGCGTAGTTCATTTCTGAGATTTTGACAACAAAGTGGCCATGACGCACGTTATCTCGTCAGTTTCTTTTTGGAGTGCCAGGTTCTCTGTGCTTGGGTGATCTGTTTAATTTGTCGGTCACTGTATTACTGACTAATAAACAAGCTTTACTTTTACAAGAATTAAGGTTTTATATCTCTGAGCTTAGATTTTTTTTTAATGACTAAAAAATGTTTCCTTCACAACTATACAACTAGAGGGAGTAGGAAATATTATACCTTTTCTACTTTAGTTCAATACACTTCTCTCTTGTTGCTAAATAATGTTGCGAGCAATATTGTGAGTTTCTTTCATTTCACAGTTCTTGCCTTTTGTACATCTTAAACCACAGTGGAAATAACACGCAACAAGCATATGAAACTTGTTGGTTTGTTTGCTAAACATGAAATCAGCATGAAAGCGACACTTGAAATAGGGCTGTAGGAGGTTTAGAGCCTTGAAATCACAAATAAAATATGGTTAAAAAAAAAAAATAGCTTGTTAGCTTATCATTATCTAGTACAAGTATTTCAGAGTACCTTCAGTTATTGTCTATTGGTGATTGATTTTTAAGCAAATAATAATACCAGTGTAACAGAATCATCATTAGTGGTAAAATAAGCCATTAGACCACACTCACCAAAATGTTTGTGTGTGTGTGTGAGAGAACACAGATATAGGAACATGAGACAAGGACCTCTAGACTGAGAGCAGTTAATTTTGCTTTATGTCAAGTTCATCACCATGAACTTGAACCCAGTTAAAGGACAAAAGGCCTGGTTGTGCTTTGTTTCCTGGAGGAATCCTGTTACGCTGAGGCCACACCTTGCTATTTGCCCTTTTTCCCCCTTCACTAAAACCTGAAATGTTTGCATTAGTGATTGCATTGATATTTGAAGTGTTTTTAGATATGAATTTAAATTTTTTCCCCTTCTCCCTCAGGATGATAACTGGGGTGAGACCACTACAGTGGTAACTGGAACGTCCGAGCACAGCGTGTCCAATGAGGACCTTACACGAGCATCCAAAGAGCTAGAGGACTCGTCTCCGCTGCAGTGCAAGCGCTTTGCAGGGCCGATTCTGAGTGGAGTGCTGGGTCTCTTCGCTCTGCTCACGCCTCTCGCCTTCCTCCTGCTGCCCCAGGCGCTGTGGCGGGACTCGCTGGAGCCGTGCGGCACGCCGTGTGAAGGCCTGTACGTCTCGCTCGCCTTTAAGCTGCTGGTGCTGGCCATCTCGACGTGGGCTCTGTTCCTGCGGGCGCCACGTGCCACCCTGCCACGCTTCTTTGTCTTCCGCTGCCTGCTGCTGGCGCTTGTCTTCCTCTTTGTGGCTTCCTACTGGCTGTTTTACGGCGTGCGCGTGCTGGAGCCTCGGGAGCGGGATTACCGCGGAATTGTGGGATACGCGGTCTCTCTGGTGGACGCGCTGCTCTTCATTCAGTACCTGGCGCTGGTGCTGCTCGAGGTGCGACACCTGCGGCCCGCCTTCTGTCTCAAGGTGGTGCGAACTACAGATGGAGCCAGCCGCTTCTACAACATCGGCCATCTTAGGTATGTGTATCTGTGTGTCTCCATTTCTGTGTGTGCGTGTGTGTCTGCGTCTCTGTGTGTGTGTGTGTCTCTCTCTCTGTCTCTCTCTCTCTCTCTGTGTGTGTCTCCCTCTCTCTCTCTCTCTTTGTGTCTCTCTGTGTCTCTGTCTGTGTGTGTGTTGGAGTTTTTTCTTACTAATTCAGTGAGTTAAACCTATCTGGTGTGTTAAATGCATTAGAATGAAAACTCTGTTGTCTGAAATCCTGGATATAGATTTTTTTTTTTTGGCTTTATGATGAACAACACTTCCGCCCACATGTTCTATATACAGCTGTATTAAGCCCTGTAATTACTCGTATAGCTCGTCTTAAACCCCAGTTTTCCTTCTGTATTGTGTGAATTCTGGGTGTACTGTTTTAACAGCAGCACCATCACTGTAACATTACACACCCACTGTCTCAGGCCTCCTTGGGTCCAGTTTTGTGCACAAGCAAGTCAGTGTTGCATCGTCATTGAAATACAGATAGCAGACTGCATCCCAGTCTCCAAAAAATAAACATACCTGCAACACAGCTTTATTCTATTCAATCAGTCTGGATAAGGAGCAAAAGATTAGATCTCTACAAGAGTTAATCCTGTGTGTGAGGCTCTGACTGATTTAGTTCATCTCATTGTGTAAATGTTTTCAGATGCGATGCGTTTGTGACTAAGACCGAGAGAGACACACAGACAGGGAAGACAACGACGTTTATAGGAAGGAGTCATTTCAGTAAGCCTCCAGGGATACTGAGCATATAGCTCTGTTGCGTTTAAATGATCTTAACTGTAATACCGTGTCTGACCACTGGAGGGAGTATATAACCACACTAATATCTCAGAACATTAACACTACTCCCTTTCTCATGAGTGTGCTTTTGTTATAAACTTGTAACTTTATATTAAGAAGACAGTGATGATGATGATAAGTGTTTTTATTGTATCTATGTTGTGTTCCAGCATCCAGCGAGCTGCAGTATGGGTGCTGGATCAATACTACAGTGACTTTCCTGTCTATAATCCAGCTCTCCTGAACCTGCCCAAGTCCATCCTCTCCAAAAAGATGTCTGGCTTCAAGGTGTACTCCCTTGAAGGTAAGACACTAAACAGAACTTAAATACATATACATATTGGTGGATCTTTTAAGAACATTATTACAGGGAATTTAACAGGAGGTTTTCCTTTTTCTCTCACATCAGTAAGTCAGGACATAATGACGTTGAGCTCAGCAGTAAGAATAGACTCTTTAAGTCTCCAGAAACTCTCAGGTCCTCGATCCTGTTGTGTGTTTTAGCTCTTTTTGTGATGTACATGAGTACACTGCAGTAATTTATAGTATTTATACTGTTATTTTTCGTTTTGTTTTTTATAGATTACAAGTAAAATAGTATTAAAATCAGTTTTGTGGGCATGAGTCATTCGTGGTAACGTTGCTGATGGACGTTTTGATGCATTTATTTTTGTCCTACTGGTTTCCATGCATGCATCATTCTAATACAGAACTATTGCTTTGGGCTTTAGTGGAAGCTCTTGTGGCTGTGCAGAATGTGGTTGATTTACTAGGTCTCATGACCACAGCATGTTATGTAGGCTGTCCTTCAGTAGTGCCTCTTCTCTAAGAACGTATTTCGAACATCGTCTTTATTTTAGTATTATTCTGCCTTATTCACTCCCATGTAATTTTAGTTTTGGTGCGAGAGGGTAGAAAAATCCTAGAGAAGAAAAATAGTGAAATCTTTGTAATTACCATAGAGAAAAGACGCTCGGTCTTGTAATACATTAGTTAGAACAGGATATACTTTTATTGGCGAAGGTTATTTCCAAGGGCAATTTTGCAGAAGTGGAACAACGTAATGGTTCCGAGCAGGAACACACATTAAACATGACGAAACATAAATGGGTCTAAAATAGTAATTCTATTCCCCCACCACTACATGTTTTCAGTAGAAACAAAAATGTCACACTTCATTTTAGCAGCAAGACATCATGATTCCTGTGAAGATGGGGATGTGGTTTGAGCCAGCTATTTCAAAACTCATTTGGCTTCCGTCACGCCAAGTTGATCTGATAATGGTTTTTTTTATTATTTTTTTTATAAATAACAGCGAGTGCAGAATGTCTGGTTTGTGGTATATTTTATATACTGATTATTGAAATTCTATGTGCGTTGTTGCAGTATGTGCAATACATGCTGAGATATCGGAATATTAATTGTCCAATAGTGTTCAAATTTATTTATAAATAGTTTATTTTCTGTAAGCGCTGCTCGACTCCTTCCTCACCCCTGAATCATCATTTCCGTTTATCTGCAGAACGTTAACACTGTTTGTATGTGGTGTTTTTGTTTCAAACAGAAAACAGTACCAACAACTCAACCGGCCAATCACGAGCGATGATCGCAGCGGCCGCACGCAGACGAGATAACTCCCATAACGAGTATTACTACGAGGAGGCCGAGATGGAGCGCCGCATCCGCAAACGCAAGGCCAGGTGAGGGTCTCTCCACCACCAAAGCCTTAAAGTTAATGAAATCATACCTAATCCCTGACTACAACTGGAAACCTCGTAACATTTCAGTGAGGGAATGTCACTTTTGAGAAACCTTAATCAGCTCCGTATAAGAGTATGCCCTTTGTTTTCCTCGCTGTTAGGCTGGTGGTGGCCGTAGAGGAAGCGTTCACTCACATCAGGCGACTCCAGGAGGACGAGGCAGCTGTTACCCCCAAGCATCCACGGGAGGTGATGGACCCCCGCGAAGCCGCTCAGGCCATCTTTGCACCAATGGCACGCGCCATGCAGAAGTACCTTCGCACCACACGCCAGCAGCCTTACCACAGCATGGAGAGCATCATCTCACACCTGCAGTTCTGCATCACACACAACATGACACCCAAAGTGAGTTGAAATGAACATGCCTTCGCACAAGTGCGTCCACAATAACAGCTTATATAGAGTGTTTTAGAACATGCTTATATAGAGTGTTTTATTTAAAATGGATTAAAATATTTTTAGATCAGTGTGATTTCTAGACAAGAACAGACCAAGTCCTGGGTATCTGATGACCTCTAATAAATATAAATGAAAGGTTTTTAGCTCTACATTTAAAAGAAGGCAGCTATGTTTTCACATCTCGTGTTATTTCCCATCAGTCTGTGTTCATGACCTAAAACAACAACTCTACTAAAGCTCTCAAGATCATGTCGTCTAACTAATGAGTCAATGTGACTGGATTCATATTACAAAAATGCTCAACTGAGACTGTTAAGAATGTGAAAGCTGAGTTTCCTTCTCTCTGTGCTTCAGGCCTTCTTGGAGCGTTACCTGACAGCCGGTCCCACCATGCAGTACCAGCGTGAAAATGGCAGGGGGCGCCAGTGGACGCTGGTTAGCGAAGAGCCCGTGACCTCCGCATTACGCCAGGGCCTCGTTTTCTCGCTCCGTCGTCTCGACTTTTCCCTCGTCGTTACGGTGACGGCGCTTCCCTTCCTAACGCTTGGGGAGGAGTTCATCGACCCCAAGAGCCACAAGTTTGTCATGAGGCTGCAGTCTGAAACGTCAGTGTAGAAAGAGGTACAGAGAAAAGAGTGTAGCAAACAGGAAGAAGGCTCGAAGATTCCGAGAGAGAAAGAACCACTTCTTTTTAACTATTTTTATAACACTGAGCCTTTTTTTTTTTTTTTTAATTCGTCTGGGGTTTTTTTTTTTCTTTTAATACATACATGGTTTGGACTGAACTGTTCTTCACATTTCAAACTGAAAGACTGCATGCATTCTGCAACCACATCAAGTTAGTGTCACTTTAGCCCCTTTAGGAAGTGTTGCTTAGTGAAGAGGTTTTTATGCGACACTTCACCCAGTGTGCAACTGTCAGTAGTTCTTGTTCACAAGTCAAGCAGTCCCACTGCACGTAATGAAGCCAGCTATAAAGCAGAATGTTTAGGGTCTTTAGAACTAAATACGTCCTCAAAACTTGTTTCTTCGTTCATCAGAAACACCTGAGCACGGAGAACACAGACCCAGTGTTAAACACGCATTGTACAAATCATTAATGTGAAAAGGGGTTCCCCATTACCTAAATAGTTCTTCCCTATTTCTTTGTTGGTCTAAATATTCAGAGCACATTACATTTGTACAATGCTACAGTCTGTGCTTTGGACCAGTTAAACAGCCAACATCTAGACAATAAATCCTGACATTTGATTTACTTCCTTTAGTCGATTCAGAGTCAGATCACTTTCCAAATGTCACACTGCTTCGTATGGAAGTGAACTGAGATCGGTGTGTTCACGTGTGCTTAAAGAATGACCATGTGGAAGGAAAGGGTTCTATTTGAAATAGGTTAACACTGTATGTTGTAAAGTTCACCATTAGAGTTGAGTCATTTACTGCAGAAATGAATCAACTAGTATTTAGCCATCTACCGTTTTCCTGTTACAGGCTGCCTGTGGCAACATATCAGCAGTGTAACAAACACTGAGTGGAAAATAAATAGCTGAACCAAAGCTGAATGGAAAAAAATAAAAATCGGATATTGAACACTTTCTCCTTCTAATGTTTTAAAAATAATAACAATAATTCAGGAAACACTATCAAGGCACCATCATTAGCATCTCCGTTGTCTGCTGCTTCCTAGACCTCAATTCACAGCCTTGTTACACTACTGTAATTAAAACTCTACTGTGCTTTACATCATCATGCGTCTCTACAGTCATCTTTGCGAACAGTGTGTTTACTACATGTTTACGTCTTTCAGCTGGAAACACTACATATTTCATTGTAAATAGGAATCTACATCACCAAGGGCTTGTGAAAAGTCTCCTTCCTCTAGTGAATGTGTGTAACAGTTCACCTCTATGCTAACGCTGCTACACTGTTAGCATTATGCAAGCAGGACCGTGTTAGCCTTCATTCGTAAGGATCGTTCATGGTTTAGGGTGAACTGTCTGTGTTTTTTATTCTAAAAATGATCAAGAGGCCTTTTTAAATGTTAACATTGTTTACATTTTGGAAAAAAAAAAACTTTTACCAGTTATTTACGGATTCCTTCAGAATAAGGAAGGAAAGTGTTTCGTGTAATTTTCGTGGAAAGTGTGTTGCAATGTTGTGATCATCTGTGGGGGGGGGGTGGGGGGGGTGATGCAAAACTACTACTATCTCTGAGCTGTCAAAATCAGTCATTCCATTCAGACCAGGACTATTTTCCTCTACTTCATGTAGCGTGTCGTGACGTTAGCGTAGTAATACGTGGGGGGAGTGAACCTTCGCACAAAATGGGGCGGGGCACAAAATTCCCCCTACCGCTTGCCTTATAATTCAAACATATCTCTTTATAAGTCTCATGTAGCGAAACCCTCTGCCTTCAGCACATGCTACACTTTTTTTTGTTTTTTTTTATTTTTTTTTTGGGCAGCTGTAAACTTTTCTCTCTCTTTGTACATAAATCAAATTTCTCTTTCTCTCTCTCTATTTTTTTTTTAAGTCATGAATGCTACAGGAGACTGAAAGTTTTAATACATGTAGGTTGTTTCTTAATGAACCTCAAAGTTCTTCTTTAGGCCTAATGCATGCACATAGCTAATGAAGTTTTGTAACATTTGTACTTCCTCACCTTGTTCCTTTAAAGTCAAGCTAAGCCTTTAACTTTTTTGTTTTTCTTTTTTTGGAAAGAAAAAGCTGAAAAATACAGTGTGTTGTAAAGAGATTTGTAGATTTGTTATTGTGTGAAGCTTTTTTGTATTATTATTTTTATTATTATTATTATTATTATTATTATTATTTTGATAATTTTTTTAGAACTAAAAAAAATGTTACAGGCTTTTTAATAAATGATTTCAACTTGGATTACAATTCAGAATTTTTTATTTTTTATATATTTATATTTAAATGGACCCCAAATGATCTATATGACTCCATCATAAAACAAGTTGGGATACATTCAGGCAATTCAGTTCAGTTTAATTGTATAGCGTCTTTTACAATGGACATTGTCTCAAAGCAGCTTTACAAAAGAAGAGAAACAGAGAAGGGAAAAGGGAACCTGTCCTCATTTGGGTGACACTGAATGGTAAATAATGTAACTGTAACTGATTAATGTCCTTTATACACCAGCAACCAACGGCCAATGAGGAACTATTAGGTCACTGTAGTTTCTGAGGTTATTATAGATACTAATTCCTGGCTGTCACAAGCTGACCGATATAATGGCAGATCTGTGACGGTGTGAAAGTCCCTAAATGGCTCTGTCCACGGCTATCTCCTGGGTCACAGGCTGAGATCAGTCTCTTCATAGTTTGTTCATTCACTTACACCACCCCCACACCAAGTAACAGCTTCATTGCTGCTCACTGGGGCTCCAGCAGGGGAAAAAGTGTATGACATTTAATTTGTCATACTGTCATTGTTTGGTGATGGAGGCTGTGTGTTTGATTTGATGTACCTCCTAACAAAGGTGTAGCTCACGTAGCTGTACATGAATCAGAAGGTGGGTCCACAAATTCTTGGAATGTAGCCCACATTTATGGTATTGCGGCTTGTGAGTCAAAAAAAAAAAAGATCATTTCCTGTTTGCCCCTCCCCCATTTCCTTTAACCGCCACCACCCATGCATGACAGACATCTAGAAGCAAACTTAACATGTGGTAAGAAAATGGTGTCAAAGAGTATCATGCAAAGCATTTAAAAGACAAAATGGATTAAGGCTTTTGTTCATATTTTTTTCCATGTCTCAAATTTGTTTAATACAAACATGGGCATCTAAATATGGACATATACAAACCTTTTCCCATTTTATTAAGAATTTACACCTCTTTGGGTGTTTCTCTCTTTTTGTCAGTTTTTAGATTTGCTGAGAAAGGTTTCCTGGCATGCTATCAGAATTTACTATGAGGCTGAGATGCAGTGCTGCAGTCAGTCAAATGATGCACATAGTCAGCAACAATACATTCAAGTGATAATAATAATAGTATATTTTATTTGAGGTGCCTTTTATGAAACTCAAGGTCACCTTACATCAAGTAGAATCAAAGATAAAATGCAAAGCAGTACAAATACAAGATCTAATTAAATATGGAAAGACGGTTAACAAAAATCTGAAAAGGCTTTCCTAAAGAGAGAGGTTTTAAGATTTAAAAGAGGTGAGAGAGGTGATTTCACAGATGGATGGTGGGAGGGAATTCCAGGGGTGTGGTGCAGCCCAGCTGAAAGACCTGGGACCCATTGTGTGTAAGCAGACAGAGGGAGTGGCAAGTGAGTAAGATGAAGAGGATCTGAGTGACCGTGCAGGGGTGGAAACGTGGACCAGCTCTGAGAGGTATGAGGGGGCAAGGTTGTGATGACGCGGTGGTGTCAAGAAAACATTCCAAAGACTATTACACCATCTCCACCATCCTGGACTGAAAGGTTGAGTCCATGGATTCATGCTGTTGGTGCCAAGTTCTGATCCTCACATCTGTGTGTCTCAGCAAAACTCGAGATTTATCAGACCAGGCTACATTTTTCCAGTCTTCAACTGTCCAGTTGACCTCTCTGTTCAATGAGGTGTTTCCGTCCACAGAAATGTAATTTTTTTTTAATTATTATTGTTTCATTTTGAGTCTAGAAACTGTTGTGTAAAAATTCCAGGAGTTTAGCAGTCTATTCAAAAATATTCAAACCAAATCATCTGAACATCCAACAATCCTAGAAATCACATTGTGCACAGACCCAGGAAACAAAAATAATCATAGAGGGGATTCGAACTCTTCAGCACATCTAAGTTCAACAAGACACAATAAGTGCAAATTTAGAAACATTAAAAAAATAGTAAAGCTTTGAAAAAATATTACCACCCAATTAAAGTAATGCTACACATTTATACAAGAAGCAGGAGAAAAGGTATTAGGGCCAGAAGTTCATGGAGAGGTCCTGTAAAACATATGGAGCACATTTCCTTTTAGAATAAGAGGCGTTGGTCTGGCGACTAAACGTAGAATGTCACAATTTACCAGATAAATGGATTCAATTTTACTTTTCTTTTTAAAAGGAACAGTTTGCACACGTTGTTTAATGTATATAATATCTTAAGTATAAACACTATACCTTGGAATATAGTGTTTATACTTAAGTTCGTGTTCTTTTCTTTACTTCCGCTAGGTTTCTGGTGTGTGGTGTGGTTTGCATGAGGAAGTCAGCATTTAACAGGATATTCTAAAACAACATGTCTGTCCGTTACTGTTTGTATCAGATGTTACTGCATTCAATTTTGGTTATTTCAATAATCTTCCTGCCGAGTTGTGTCTGTCAAGGTAAGTAGTAATATTTTCTTTTATTTTAACTACTGTTGCTTATTGAGCCTATTACATGTGGTACATTTCCGCTTAGATCGAAAAGGTGGTTCCTCATATCAGCGAAACATTTCTCAAATTAATGTCTTAACATTTTAAAAAAAAAAATTACTGTATCTTTGCAAAATAAAAGTGTGGGTGATGGTAATTCTCTAATTTAGTATTACTTTCCATTAATTAAAATTTTTTTCAGATTTTTTGTTTTATGTTTATAAACCAAATAAACTATATAGTGTGATCATATCATATATTATATGCTGTCATATCCAAATTAATGAAAGGTACTTGTACAATTACTAGTTTGAACATTACTAGTTTGAATGTTGTAATAAGAGGACTATTAATCACTTGGAATCATTAAGCTGTATTAGCTTCTTTTTACAAGCGTGAATGTACAAAGATCAGCCATATCATTAAAACCACGTGATAAATATGATGTTAGTTCCCTTGTGCTTCCAAAACACCTCTGACTCATTGAAGCATGGACTCCACAAGACCTCTTGGAAATTTGGAGGCCAATTCAGCTCTTTCACGTTACTCAAATAATTTCTGAGCAATTTCTGCAGTGTAGCATCATGCTGCTGAAAGAGGACACGGCCAAAACTGTTGTAATGAAGTGGCCTGAATCAATGTTTATATAGATGGTACATGTAATAAGTACATCCATATGAATGCTAGAAAGTTTCCCAGCAGATCATTTCCCAGAGCACCACCTTGCCTCCACCAAGTGAAGTAAATTGAAGTCAAGAAGTGTTTATTGTCATTTCTACCATATACACTACTCACAAAAAGTTAAGGACAGCTGGCTTTTGGCTAAAATTTATGGAAAATGTAAATGATGCTTATGCTACAGTGATATTATATCATGAAAGTAGGGCATATAAGTAAAAACATGCAATGGTGATTTCCTCATCTCAAACAATTTATTGAAACAAAAGCCAACAACAGTGGTGGGTATACCACAACAAAAAATGTCAATGTCTCAATAATTTGTCATGTGCCCTTGACCATCAGTTACAGCTTGACAACTACGTCTCATGCTGCTCACGAGTCGACTTATTGTCTGCTGAGGCATGGCATTCCACTCTTCTTGAAGGGCAGCACTCAGGTCATTGTGGTTCTGGGGTGCAGGGTTACGAACCTCTACACAGCGACTCGGCTGATCCTATAGGTTTTGTATGGGATTCAGGTCTGGAGAAAGTGCAGGCCACTCCATTTGAGGTACTCCAGCTTCCAGCAGCCGTTCCCTAATGATGCAACCTCGATGAGCTGGAGCATTGTCGTCTATGAAGATGAAATTAGGCCTGTGTTGTTAATGCAGGGGCACAATGACTGGATTAATGATGTTATTCAGGTAGTATTGGCTTGTCACTGTACCATTCACAAGATGTAGGGCAGTTCTGTATTGAGTAGACACACCTGCCCAGACTGTAACACCACCACAACAGTGGCTGATGCATAGTGCTCTCCTTGACATCTCCAACGTCGTTGGCGGCAATCATTTCTGCTCAACCTGTATTGACTTTTATCAAAGAACAGCACTGAGGTCCACTGGTCCCTCGTCCAGCGTAAATGCTCCCTGGCCCATGCAAGATGATGACGCCTGTGCCTGGTGATGTGGTCAGGTACCCTTGCAGGTCATCTAGCATGCAGACCATGCTGATGTAAATGGTTTCAAATGTTCTGACGTGACACTTGGGTGCCTCTCACCTCCCTTAAATGTGCCTGGAGTTGAGTGGCATTCATCATCCGGTTCTGTTTATTGGTCGATTCATGGATCAAACACCAGTTGTGAATTTTGCCTTTAAGCACCTTGTTAGAGAACAGCAAGTTATGCAAAAAAGTACTGAAACACTGAACAGTTGGACATGTGCATTCAAAAGTGTAGAGAATGTCAAATTAAGTTCACCTGTAAAGGTTATAGTGCATTTTAGGTGCATCCTGAAATTTCACCTGAAAGCCGAATATCCTTAACTTTTTGTGAGTAGTGTATAACTGACACAGTACATAGTGAAATGAAACAACATTTGTGTGTGTGTGTGTCTGTGTGAGTTCAGTACAGTTCAGTTCTTAGTGTTGAGGAGCCTGATGACTTGAGGGAAAAACTGTTACACAGTCTGGTTGTGAGGTTGGCTTTGTGGATGCAGCATATTGTGTAAATGTTCATGATAGAGTGGTAGGGTCTTGCGATCTGAGATGGTGCAATTCCCATACCAGGTGTGATGCAGCTGCTCAGAACACTCTCGATGGTCCCTCTGTAAAACGTGGTCAGGATGGGGGAGGGCTTTCCTCAGACTTTCCTTAGCTGCTATCTTACTGATGTAGCTGGCGTTGGTGTTAGTTCACCTGAGTGACCAGGTGAAGTTCACCAGATATACACCATGTGCTAAATGTGGTGGTGCTGAAGATGTTGTTCCTGATCCGTACTGACTGAGGTCCAGTTGCAGAGTAAGGTGTTCAGGCCCAGCATGCTCAGATTCTTAGTGCTGAGGGCTGATTGTATTGAATGCTGAACTGAAGTCTATGAACAGCATTTGTACATATGTGTACTTATTGTCCTGGTGGGTGAGGGCCAGATGGAGGGGTGTGGCAATGGCGATACACAAAGGTGGTCCATTGAGGGTGGTAGCTGCGTCTTGATATACCTCATGATGAGCCTCTCGAAGCACTTAATCACAATGGGTGTGAGCGCGACGGGACAAAAGTCATTAAGACATCCTCCAGCTGTTCTGCACATTTCCTGAGCACTTTACCAGGAATGTTGTCTGGTCCAGCAGACTTCCGTGGGTTAACTCTGCCTAGAGTTCTCCTCACATCAGCCATGGCTAGACACAGCACCTGGTTGTTGGGAGGACAGGTGGTCTTCCTTGCCACTATGTTGTTCTGCACCTCAAACCGAGTGTAGAAGTCATTCAGCGCATCTGGAAGGGAAGCATCACTGTCACAGGCAGCTGAAGTTGTCTTGAAGCTTGTGTTTGCTTGGATGCTCTGCCACATGCGCCAGGTTTGCCTTCCTCTTATAGTACATCCTTCCCCAGATAAGTAATGCACAAGTACCCAGCTGTTACCCCCCTGTGATGTAAAAGAAAGCATAATTCATAATACTTGGCCAACATCTGGACCTTTGCTTCATGGTCCAGTTCTGATGCTCACTTTGGTTGGTTTACAGGGATCAGCAAGGGCAGCAAGCTGTGGTACACTGTATGTTTTGAATCCTTTCTATCAGAAACAGCATTAACCTTTTCAGCATTTGGGCTATAGAAGCTCTTCACACTAGATGGGCTAACCGTTGGGTGCCCATGACCCTGTCACCTCTTGTCTCTCCTTGGAGCACTTTTGATAGGTACTAACCACTGCATTTTGGGATAATCTCACAAGACCTGCTGTTTTAGAGATGCTCAGATCCAGCCATCTAGCAATCACAATCAAAGATGCTCAGATTCTTATGCTCACCCATTTTCCTGCTTCCAACAGATCAACTTTACTTGCTCCCTAATATATCCCCCCCAGGAGCCATTGTAATGAGATAATCAATATTATTCACTTCACCTGTCAGTGCTTTTATTGTTATGTCTGATCAGTGTATGCTATATAGGCACAAACAGTTTGCTAGTGTTGTATATTAAATGTTGCCACTTTCCTTTTTCTTGCAGCTGGGAATGATAATGAGAGAAAAGTTACTGGTTACCTTGGTGAGCAAGTTGTCCTGAAATTAGATGTTAAGCCAACCCAGAAGCTTACGTCAATTCAGTGGTCAATCTACAAAAATGTTACTTTAATTGCATTGTTTCAACATGGTGTACTCATCAGATACAAGAATGGATTTGATGTCAACACAACTTCGGGTGATTTAATAATTAAAAATTTAACGGCCAATGATGCACTAAAATACAGAGTGGATCTGGAAATTAATGATGAAGATCAGCGTACCATTTATGTGCAGCTGTCTGTTCAAGGTAAATTAGATAATTTGATCAGAAAGTTAAGAATTACAAAGAACATTAATTCAACATTGCTCATTAACACTGACCACTAAATATTTAATATAATGAACTAACATTTAGGTGTGGTTGTATTCCTTGTTTTGATTTCAGATCAAATCAGCAAGCCAAACATAACTCTACTGCACAGTTTCCTGGATGCAGAGAAATGTGTGATCTCACTTAAGTGCTCATCACTAAGTAATAAAATTTTTCTCAGTTGGAAACATGAGCATGAATTCACTGAGCACTTCTCTAGTGACTGTCCCAATGTCACTAGAGAGTCAGTGATGTGGACATCCTTAAGGACCAACAGACCTGTAAGCTTCACCTGCATTGCTACTGATGGGAATCGCAGTGAGTCACGCAAATGGAGTGGGAAATGTCCAGGTATGATCTGTGATAAGTATAAACTTAACATATTCTAAATAACTTTTGTAGTTATTTACACTTACGTAGTCAAATGGATAGATCTTATGATAAAATTGATGACAAAATTTGACTGAAAAAATGATTTTAGCTTACCTCTTAACATTCTAACCTAGCCCCACTGCAGTTTGTTAATATATATAAAGGTTTATCAAATATATCAACAAATAAAATGTGCATGATATAGCATCTAAATTAAATTACTAAATTATTCCTTGGTTGTTTATTTACTGTACCAGTTGTGTTCAAGTTCTTGAATATAAATATAGTAATATAAATATGAATACAAAATCATCTGAGACTCAGCCTATGTTAATGTATACTGTATACAAATACAAATATTGGCCATAACATTAAAAACATTGATCATCTCGTTACACTGGCACCTCTCATGGGTACAGAACATAGCATTTTGGTGTAATGTAGATAAATTCTGTGTTAGATGTTGATTTGTCTCAGATGGTAAAAATGCCTTCAACAAAACAGCTCAACATCAACAGTAGATTACACTAGTTAGGTAGCTTCCTGCTTAAAACAACACTAAGATAAAATCAGAGTCTAATTGTGAGCATTTGAAATGCAATGATTTTCTGTTCTAGAACCGGTTTACACTCCTTGCACTTCAAGAGGCACTGGAGCAGCCATAGTATTCACCGGATTACTGATGATAATCTTCTGTTTATGTTGTAAAGGTAAGATATTAATAGTTTATGACATTCATTATTCTAATTATGAAGTTTTTGATTTTCAACTGATTCCATTGTTGAATCACATTTTATTGCGAGTAAAGTTTGACTGTGTTGTTCTTGAGATTGCCAGTGTTCCCAACAATAAATCACTGATCACTAATCACTTTTTGTCTAAAGGAAATGGTTATTCACTTTTATTACAAAGTATAGTATTTTGTAAATGTTTTAGTTTTCACCCCCAAGATGAAATATGCTATGTTTATTTTGTATGCAATTCTGCCATGTATATGCAGGTCTGCTGTGCCCAATGAGAGAAATTTATTAATAAATTAGCTTTTAAAAATCCTTAGCAAGTGACAGCTATTAACAAAAGACTTCAATTGCATGATTTCATAAATTCATGGAACAGAAAATCTATGTTGAAAAAACACACTGGATTGTTTTTTCACAGGTAATTGGGTTGGACTATAACAAATGTTTTCTCAATAGCACTGCAACCTCAACAGCAATTAAAGCATGGATGTCAGCATTATTGTATTACAACACAGTCTTCTGCTGTTTTGTTGTTAAAAGGGTAGACTTAAATGGCTGTTTTCTTTCTTTCTTACTTATATTCATAGTTACCAAAGTAATTCCTAACAGAATTTTAGTGCACTGCACTGACACTGAATTTCCATGAATATCAATAAATGAAAATTACATTTTAATCCAGGGTGTTTATATGGACAATGTACAAGAGAGGATGAGACTACCAGTCCACTGGTGAAGACCACACTGAAGACATCCACATCAGGAGAGGATGTGAAGACCACACTGAAGACATCCACATCAGGAGAGGATGTGAAGACCTCACTGGAGACATCCACATCAGGAGAGGATGTGAAGACCACACTGAAGACATCCACATCAGGAGAGGATGTGAAGACCTCACTGGAGACATCCACATCAGGAGAGGATGTGAAGACCACACTGAAGACATCCACATCAGGAGAGGATGTGAAGACCTCACTGGAGACATCCACATCAGGAGAGGATGTGAAGACCACACTGAAGACATCCACATCAGGAGAGGATGTGAAGACCACACTGGAGACATCCACATCAGGAGAGGATGTGAAGACCACACTGGAGACATCCACATCAGGAGAGGATGTGAAGACCACACTGGAGACATCCACAACAGGAGAGGATGTGAAGACCACACTGGTGTGAAGACCAAACAGGAGAAGCAGGCAAACAAGAGTAAGTATTTGTAAGTGTGTGTTTTTGTAGTTTTAATATGCATTTGTCAATGTGGAAGGAACCTGAACTTGATTTATTTCTTTATTATTTTTTATTGTGTGGTGATGTATAGAGCTATATAAGAAGAAAAAGAATAAAACTGAAAAAAGAAAAAAAAAACATGGGCTAAACATGATTTGTTTGCAGGCCTACCTACCTAAAAAGAAATATATTTTGGTAGAAATGGACCAAAGCTCCACTATTTTTTGAAGTGGTTTTCAATTCACCGGTCATGTTTCTCTCTTGAAGTCCTGAAGCTCATCCATTGTCTTATCAATGATTTTAGCATAGGCTATGGTCTGCTTCATATTTTTAAAAACATGCTGGGGCAAATGTGCTGTTCTAATATTTCCTATTTCCATATATCAAACTCACTTTTGCTGGATGAAAATATAAGATATTGATGGAAGAGAAGTTAAGTCTATGTTTATGTGCTTTTTGAGGAGGGATTGTGATATTCAGATGACATTAACCGATTTTTATAATGTCTCTAATCCCAAGACACATCATGCAAACCTAAAGAAGATTTGAACTGGAGGGGTGATACAGAGGCTAAGATAGTTACGTTATTTTGACAGCTTTGACAGATTCTGAATTAAATTAGATTTTTTCTGTGATTTAATTACTTTGTCACAGAATTACCATATCATAAAAGAACAATTAATTAACAACTTTCATATGTAAAATATTCCTTTTTCACCAAGCACTATCTACCCTTGTGAATCATCATTACAGAGAAAAAACAAAGCAAAAGTTGCTGTTGCAGTAAACTGCATAGTTAAGGACTTTTAATAACTTTAAAATATTTGGATTTAAATATTTGGTGTTAACTTTATCAGGGTAGCAATTGTAAAAAGCAGGCCTCTTAACAAAATCCTGGCAAAAAAACAAGAAAGATGTTTTAAGAACACATAATTTCTCACTTTTGTATCCACTTTACTTTTATTTTGTTCTGCTCTTGATGCAGATCCTGCTTTAAAGTTGTTGGTACGTATTTGCTCTAAGATTACTGTGTATCCTTTCAGGAGCAAGTGAAAAGCCTTTTGGAAAAAAATTCATCCTCTTCCTGTTCTGTGTAATGGTGCAGAAAGGGTCAATGTTTTGTCCATAACAACAGGTAAAAACATGCAAGTCCTGCAGGTGCATTTTCAGGCTGTGAACAGGCTTAATGTGCAACAGTAATTAAATTAAGAAGAATCATTACCTACTTACCTACTTACCTACTGCAGATTATTCGAATAACCAAAATTGAATGCAAAAACTTTAGATACAACGAGTAAAAGACAGACATGTTGTTTCAGAATGTTCCTGTCTCTAAATGTTCAGTCACTTTCTCATGAATGTACTACCACAAACTCCTGGATGGAAAAAAAGCTTGTAATTTAAACATATCCCCATATATCCAGGTTCAGAATATGGATTTGTTCATATTTTTAAACCTAACATTACATTTAATTCACTATTACCTAATTTTTTATTGGGTAAATGTTCAGCTTCCAGCATAATAATGCACCATGTTACAGAGCAAAAGTCGTCTCAAACTGGTTTCATGAACAAAACAGTGAGTCACCAGATTTGAATCTAATAGAGACCCTGTGGGATGTGGTAGAACAGGAGAATCACAGCATGAGAATGTACCTGAAATATCTGCAGAAATTGTGTGATGCAATCATATTAACATGGACCATCATCAACATCATCATCATCATCATCCTCACTTACGTTAACGAGTTCCGAAGCTGTATTAGGCAATGCATGCTTAGTCTAAATGATGAGAAATTAATGATACATTAAATAATCCACTTTATTCATGTTCAGTACACCTATGATTAATTCTGTCTTTACAGTAGGGTACAACAAGCCACTGGTATTGCTTGTAGTTTGTCTCTTGTGGTTGTGAAAGTATTGTCATATTGTCACTCATAGGCATATACCAGTGGCTGTAGCCTGCAGAACCTGATAAACTATGGAATATTATTTATTTGTCTTTAAAATGCACCTAGAATAAAATAAAATAAAAAAAAGCACAAATAAAGAATTGTTTGTTCTACATTAGCTGCCAGGCTTTGCCGTCAACATAACTGGCTGATTATTCAGTTTAAACCAGTGTTTCATTAATTCAGTATATATTGTTTTTATACAATATGACCTGTTTTACATAATATTGAAATATTTATTGAAAAAAGACTGAGGAACAAATAAAATGGTCACTATAGTTAGAATTTCATATCTATCTGTCTGTCTGTCTGTCTAAAAAAAGTATTAGTATTATGGCTTAATTTCTTTTGAATAAGTTATATATATATATATATATATATATTATATATATATATATATATATATATATATATATATATATATATATATATATTATATATTGAATGTATTAATTGTATCTATTCTTGCTCTCTATTCTTGCTCTATAGCTTGCTCTTAAATAATTATTTTTATTTTGTATTGTTAAAGAATAAAGTGTAAAGAAGGCCCCAGTGGTCAGTGCTATTACATTTGCTTCCTTTTTCTTAGACGTTTAACAGATTACTAACTATCATTTTAAACTATATCATGAATAATGATATAAGAATTGTTGGATTCAGTGTGGCTGGCATCCTTATTAAAACTTATGTATTAGACATTTAGGAACAGTGAGTCAGGAACAAGAGACTGGTGTTGAACAGACATTTACTGTGTGTTTAATTTAACATGAATTCAATAAAGACATCTATCGAATCAAATCATTAATATAGAAAATTTATACATTCATACATTATACAGTACGATTATAGCCAATCTGTATGATCTGAAATGATCGTATTAGATTATGAAGAGAAAATATGTGATGATTGTCCACTCACACTTCACCCCAGACAGCTTTTATAACAGAATTATAATTATTATAATATTATTATAAAATCCATATAAACAAATCTGTAATAAAAAAAACAGTATGCAGTAAAGTCAGATATGCTGTAGAGATGCTGTATATACAACAGTTAAAACTACATGATGATGTACAAAAAAACAAAGAAAAATTGTGGACAGACAATATTTAACAAAGACAGTAAAGCATTTAACTTCACAGGCTAGAGAACTTGCTGATACGGTGAGGAAGAGGTAGCACTGGCCTTTGTATGTTGTGGAAGTGTCACTTTAGCATAAATAGTCTGTGCAGTCTAATATAGAGACAACAACACAAAGACATTTCAGAACACTGATTTCCAGAATAAGACAATAACATTAAATCATAAGGTAATATTTTTTGAATCATCAAAAAAGCTCCATATTTACTAAACAATATAACAAGTGATACATTTCAAGAATTAATAAGCTATTAAAAGTTTAGTCATGCTATGAGGTTTGTAAACATTAAAAACTGGTTAAACACACACACACACCAGAATTTGTCGGTGTGCATGTGAATTAATTAGCAAGTAATTCATTAACGTGTGTACATAGTAATTCAAGGTGATTAGCTTTAAGGTGTTAAATGTGACTCTTTAGCAACACCTACCTTTTCCATATCATTTCTGACGTCATCCACTGTTTCATATAGCGTCATTCCATTTGCAACACTGTCAGATCGCTTCTGTAATGCAGATGAAAATCAAAAACAAAGTAAGGCAATTTGGAATAAACTAAAAAAAAGAAAAATCTTCATTTTACATAGATTTTATATAATACAAAGAAGATTCAACAACTAGAATGATTAGAACATACATCCTTCTTTGTAAAAGCCCCAAGAGTAACCTCTGCATACAATGTATTTCCATCAGCAGGAGCAGCACTGCCATCTGTAGACATGATTAGAAAAAAATCTATTTTAATATAAATACATAATTAATGCTTATGTATGATGAACAGTTAGCTACAAATTAACTAATGAATAAAGTAAAAAAAAAAAAAAAAGCAAGCAAGCAAACAAAACAATTTAACATTATATGTATTAGAGTGTACGAACTTAATACCTTTCTGAGATTTCTTCCAGCAGATCAGTGAAACGGTCACAGCAATAAGCAGAATAAATGCAACTCCTCCTGCTACTGCAATCCACACATATATCAATGTGACATCTGCAAACAGGCAAAAATTAGCAGGGCATTAATCAAATGATCTTGATTTGTCCAGTAGACTATTGAGCCTGAAAAATGTGTCAAAGCGCACACAGCAAAGCACATGTAAAAAAAAGTAAAAATTGTTAGAGATGAGTAGAAGCTAATAATGTAAGTGTACCTGTTTCATCTGTTTCGTCTGTTTCAGGCTGTTCAGTGCTACAGCTCAGTGTCTCTGTAGCAGAACTGGAGCTGACGTAGTTAGCTGCAGTGCAATTCAGTGTAACAGCTCCTTCTGCTGGTGAGAGACTGAACTGCAGCTGAGCTCCATTCTCATTCTTATAGCCGCTCCACCGGTACGAGACATTCTCAGCTCCAAGTGCTGCACACTTCACATCAACTTCACAGCTGTTTGTGGGTAACAGCCACCTCTGAGTCTTCTCAATCTGCACAGCCCCTATGGGGTCTGAATGTATAATTAAAAAAAAACAAAACAAAAAAACAGTTAAAAATAGATATATCCATATAACCCTAACCCATATGGTCAAAAGTTTGAGGACACCTGACTATCACACCCCTTTAATGACTTCTATTCAGCTGTCTGCCTGTTTGTCTGTCTATCTATCTATCTATCTATCTATCTATCTATCTATCTATCTATCTATCTATCTATCTATCTATCTATTTATCTATCTATACGCGCTTTCTTTTTTACTACAAACATAGAGTAAAACACTAAGTCCTTTATCACATGTGTGAGCAAACTTCTATCATCTGAAACATCCTGTTTCTCTACCGCGAAAATAAATTTTATTTCTATATTCATTACTGAAGCAGAGTTACACACTGGATTATTCAACAACTGTGTACTCACTTTGAATATAAACTTTAATAGTCTGTGTAGGATACTGTGTTACAGATCCAGCTGCAACAATGGAGAATGTTCCAGAGTCTTCGGTTTGAAGATCTTGTAGCGTTACTCCAATAAGATCACGAACGCCTCTTAATCTTCCACTAAATTGAGTTCCCCGAAATGTGTAATTACGGCTTGGAGTGTAGTCAGCAAACTGTGTGCCATTCAAGTTCCAACGAACAAATAACACTGAATTCTTTGGATATCTCACTGTTAGATCCAGGGAGCTCCCAACTTTGAGCACCTTCTCTGTTTCTGTATCAGCTGAAACAGCACACAGACCTGCAGCAGGGGAAAACAACAATCAGGCTACAATGACAACTTCAATACTTAGGTTTATTTATTTATTTATTTATTTATGAATGATGTACATAGATATATGTATTTTAGTGTATATGAAGCTAATCATCAGATCAACAAGTGTGTTTTTAAATACAATTTATATTCATTTCTAAATGCTAAATCTTATTTACATTGTATACATCTGTTGTTCACAGAATATGCCTAGCTAATTAATTACAACATTTTCACTATATTTTTTGCAGTTTAACAGATTAAAATAGAGGTTTCCTGAAGCTAACCTTATCTTTTTCTGCAGATAGAAAATGATAAAATCAGATGGAATATAAGTAGAACAGCAGTGGTGTCTTGTTAGTTTAGTGACAAATACCAGTTAATTTTATGAGACTAGAAAACCATAATTTTGTATTTTACTGAAAGCATAACGAACAGTGCATTTATTATTTAAGTATTTCAGAATATCTTTTGAGCATGACATTTTTATTAACTGAACTATAAAAAAATATTTTTTAAGGATACCAATATTTGGCAACTTTTGTGTAAAAGCCATTTTAAGGAATAAAAATTGTTGTGTGTATGGTACTCAAGGCCTTTCATGGTCCTTAAAGCAGTAAAAATTAAGGTTTAAGTTCCTTAAAGCCAATAACACTGAAATAATGAAATGGTCAATCCAGAGTCCTGAAAATCTCTGGGGAATCCTTGGCAACAAAGTTATTGCAAAAAACCCACTACAGTTACTGAAGTGTGAAAGAGACTGGGAGAAAAATGGACCAAGATGAACACCAGAACAGTGTGAGAAACATTAGTGACTAGTCCTGCAGACAGAAGTCATTTAAAGCAAAGCCCTCGACACTTCCTATTATTTTTTTAACAGCTGTAAAAACTGTAATCTTCATTCATGCTACAATGGTTAGTGCTCTCTAATTTTGGTCACTGTGTTTTCCACAAAATAAAGGTTTTTGTTGTGCTTTTTAATTGTTTTATAAAACATGCTCATAGTACAGTGTTATGCCTACAGCTAATATTCCTTTAAATTTGAAACAATATTTCAGAAAAAGTGTTTATAAATTGTTCTAATTTTGATCACCACTGTAGTGCCTATAAATTTACAATGACTGTTTCAAAATATTTTATCTTGTATTGTTCAAAATCATATCAACTATAAATAATAATATAAACAAGTACTGATGATGCACAGCCTTGTTTGGTCTCAGAAAATGGAATGAGCCAAAGGTATTTTTAAAGACCTTTTATTTACCTGCTGTGTTCTTAATTCCATTGAACTGTGCTTTCATTTGTAAATCTTTATGCTGTTGTCAATTATTTATTCATTTATTCATTTATTTCATTCATGATCTCAAACCTCCCAGTGACATTATATAAAATAAGCTTATATTACTGCAATTTCTAGAAATATCTATGCTAAGTCTATGCTTAACATTTATGTCCTGTTTACTTTACTGTAAATGATCATAATATTTTAGTTAATTCAGTAGGAACTTCATGGCCATGGTGTTGTGTAAGGGGATCCTCAACAAAACACTACAAAAAAGTTTATCTCGTCATCCAACCTGTTTATCCTGTGCATATCTAGAACATTTTCCAAAAACCATATAAATGTATTCTCCCTGGACCAATGAATATTATGAAAATCAAGTCTCATTTATATGAATCATTAAAAGTTTATGTACTTATATACATTAAAAATATCTAATATTTATCTCTGTACATACCCTGAAGAATCCCAAACATTAGCACTCCAAAGATAGAAACATGATATCCATGAAAGTCCCACATAGCTCGTCCTGCTGCAGCTCGTCTCACACTGCTGACTCGATGCTAATCGAGTCCAAAACACCAAAAACACTTCCTCACTCACTGTGGGTTTGAGATCTCTTAATCTCTAAATGCTTGCTGTGGGTGGCAGTAAAGGCTAAAAAAAAGCACCTACAGTGTTGTATATAATGTCCTTTTCACACGCAGTTTATTGTCTAAACGTGGTTTAGCGGCTTTCTCACTTCTCAAGAGCTCTGTCACGGACATTCACAGCGGTTCTGTTAAAACACACAGCTTAATAACGTGGATAAAGCCAAAGTGCACTGACATAAGGGAACACGTTTACTGTGTTAAATTTATCTTGCAAAATCTTTTTTTACATACATGTCATCATTTTTACTACCTAGACTTGATTGGTGTATTCAAATGAGTTGGGTAAAATTCCAAGCAAGTCTTTTACAAGACTTCTACATCCTCCTTTTCTTCCTGTTTGAATGACAGTAACTCACTTCAGCTCCAGATAATAAGCAAGCAGATGAAGAGAAATGTAGTCAAATTTATACATAAGGAAGTGTCGCTGTTTCGTGTGGGTGAAATGGTCCTGATCTGAAAACAGTCCAGATGTTTTCTGTAATAATGCTGGTGAATGGGAAGTTATGCTCTTGAAACTGACCTGAAGTCAGTGCAGAGGCCACCAGCTATGTGCTGCCTCACTTCCTGTTGAGAGCTGCAGTGGTCTTTGTGCATCAAGTGAATGCTGCACTGGTGACCACAAGGCTTTACACACACTGCTTCAAACACAATAGAAGATATATATGTACAAAGGGCACTTATATATTTTACTGCATGTTTTAACTGATTAAGATCATTTCTATTCCACATGAACACTTTGTAGGATGCAAGTATTGATGTAACTCTTAGTAATTATTCTTAGGAGAATAATTCTTCTATATATAGAAGAATAATAAATTCTTATTATTATTCTGATTGTCATACATAAAAAAGGTGATGGTGGGGGTAATACAGAGACATATATATATATATATATATATATATATATATATATATATAGGTACTTACACATTTAAATGGAATAGAGCAGGCCAATTAAATGCTGTTTCTTATTCACAGGCCTTCTCTAAAGTCTTTTTCCACAAAGGAAAACTGAAATATGTAAATAAAATTTTATAACACATCAAAAATTTGTGTAGTGGTGATATAAGGTTCATTACAGAGGAGTCACATGGTTATTTCTCCATCATCTGGTTTAGGGCTTTCTAGGCCTTTAAAAACAGCTAAAATTCTGTTTCCATATAATTTCAATATTCTATATGGGGTAACAGCAGTTGATTCTGTGCTGTTTGCCTGTTTAGAATGAACAAAAGACTGAAGGAGTAAAAGAGTTAAAAACTGGTCCGCCTATCCTTTGCTGTTGTAACAGAGGTGTTTTGAAACTCAGCATCATGTGATGCAAATAACAACAGACTATTTTTACTATTTTATAAGCTCAGCTTATTTAGCTTCCGCTCTCATCTCTGACTGATGTTGTGCTTCATAATGTAATGCTGTATCTTTATAGCCTGAAGTAAAGGCCACAAAGGAATTGAATAACATACTGAGGACATTAACTCATACTGAGGACATTAACTCATACTGAGGACACTAACCTACTTTATGTAAATTCTAAGCATTAATTGTGACTGTTGCATTACTGGTGCAGCAATTTTCTAAAATTCTGCACCATGATTTTTATGGTTTAAAAATAATGAATTTTAATATTATTGCAGGTGCATATGGTTAATAGATACACATAAAAAAGTGACTAGAGATCAGTAAGATAGACACAGTAGATCCATCCATCCATTTTCTATACCCGATTTATTCCTAATTGGGGTCACGGGGATCTGCTGGAGCCTATCCCAGTGCAAATTGGGTGAAAGGCAGGGGAGACACAGTAGATTACCTTAACAATTTAGCTTCTAAATGGAAATGTTGCACAGACCTTTAACTTCATCTGAATACAAACATTGTACACATACCTGAATCCTAAGACGGTGGAGGTCGTATTTATGAAATATAAAAAATAATCAGTATATAAAATGTACATTAATCCTTAAGTTATGGGTTAGAAGTCACATTCTTACAAAGACACAAATTGCAGTATTCTGACTTACTGACAGAGATAATAATTTTGTTTATCTATTAACTTTCATTTCTCATTTCCGTGGGTGTAATTTGACACTGATGAATCAGCATCCAAAAAATAATATTAGCAAATGCTTCGACTAGTTTCCTGCTTTAACAGAAGGTGTGCTTTGTCTGCATTTATACAGCAACTATGATGTGTGCTAAACTCTAAGTTTTATCTGCTCTGAAAAGTCTGGCCTTCAACTTCCACTTCTTAAATGTTCAAGCCAAAACTGTTGAAAAAGGGTGGATTGGTAGGAAATACAAAAAGGAACTGAAAGCAGTCAGAGTATAGATGGCCTTCTGAGTCAATTCCTGTGGATCTACAAATGTAAAACTGTTTGTTATAGCACGTACATATTAGCATGTAATTAAATGCATTCACCAATAAACCTCAATCAGTTTGTCTTACAGTTTGTCTATATCTTTCATCACATCAAATCAAACAGAATCATGGACTGTTTTTAAATCTTACCTTTGTACTGTACTTAAAAAAAGAAAAAAAAAAAGTGTGAAATATGGCCTCAATTCACACCTAAACCGGATGTGACCTGCAAGCTGGGACATCTACACCAAAGCAGTAAGAAAGAACTGAGTCAATATCTGTGTCTCAGAGAAGGAAAAAAACATTAAAGCTAAAATAAAAATCTGATCACATATAGAAATCTCTGTATTTTGTCTTCCATAATATTCTTCTCCTGAAGTTAAAGAAATTACAAAGAGGACAAATACAAGGTTACGAGAAATACAGTGCAAATACAGTAGTTAAGTTTAATAAAAGATTATTTCTGAGAAAGGAAATCTCTGAAACTTGACTTGAAAGTAAGCCTTATTAATACAAGTACATTACTTATAGACACTCAATATTTTGTGAAAGTTTAAAAAGAATGACACAATTTTGTACATCATTTACAGTGAGAACGGTGTTTTAATAATAGTTCAGCGCCACCTTCTGGTGGAAATTAGATATAACATTTAATTTCTTTATAACTTAAGCTAAATGCAATCTAATGAAGTAATTCTTTATGACAAAAAGAGGAATATTACAGTAGAAGTAACTTAAATGTGTTAGGTAATGTACCATTATGTGTTTATTTCTGCTAAATGTATTGAGTATTTGTCATTTTCATTTATATATTGACTCACTGTCATTACAATCATCTCATGAAATGACTTTCAGTAACAGTATTTCTATTTTGCAAACACAGTCTAAAAAAGAATTACTATTTTATTCAGTGTATTTTTGTAAATGTTTAATGAATCAATATAAGATTTCATATAATACTGTAAAACTCAACAGTCATAGTCCACAAATGCAATAAAATAAGTTTTCTATACATTTAAAGATAATCTGATTTCAATACCCTCTTCGGTTCACAAGTACTTGATCAGATTACACAAACCAGATAACCTGTAGTGAATTACCACACAGCATGATAATGTGTGCAGTAAACATGGAGATTGTGTGCAGTGACAGATAAAAGTGAATGTGAATAATGAGAGGAATCGCAGCTTGCAGTAGAAAAGAACAAAATCCCTGTGTGACCTCCAGATACTTTCAGATAAACTGTAGAGTAAAACAAATAGACTTCATGAATAAAAAGGTGCAAAATACTACAGTGGAAATGTAATCATTTCATCTCAACATACAAAGGAGGAAATAGAAGAATCTGGTAATGATTCCATGGAAATGGAAGAGGAAGCTGGATGGGGGATGTGGTAGCTAAGTGGTTAAGGTGTTGGCCTAACGTGGACTAAGGTGTTGGACTACTGATCAGAAGGTTGTTAGTTCAAATCCCATGTCCACCAAACTGCCACTGTTGGGCCTTTAATCCAAATGCTGTAAATGTAATGAGGAACCTGGGAGCCTGAGGAAATAATAAAACAGAGGTCATCAGTTATATGGGGATGGATTGTTGTGACCCATAATCCGGACTAGAAGCTCCAGCAGTGAGTCCAGAAAAGTTCAAACAAAAGAACAGTAAACCCTGCAGTGCTCCTGAAATCTGAGTGTAAACAAAAGATATTATTATCATTAATAAAAACTTAAATGATCCACTGAAATGAATAAAAACAATTTCAGAAAAATGTAAAGGTTCAAAATGAGAACTGAAAAAACCCAAGAGCTCATTCCTCAGATACTGTTACAGCATGCTGGCTGTCATGATGACCTGTGAATGAAAAACAATGTGAAAGAAAAGTACATAAGAAAGAATAAAACACATGTCTTTGTGCTGTTATATGTAAATAATCTATGATAAAGTTGTAATGAGGCCTGACACATTAAAGAATGAAATGTGTAATGACCACACAATAAGTTAGTCCTGTTATGAGTTACATAGTACTGTAGCTATAAACATCACCAGCCTTTTGATTTCTTTCAGCTGATAATAAGATGAAAATTGCAGCTTGTTATGTTACCAAGAAAACAGAAAATTCCATGTCTTCTGTCCAGAAGACTTTACCATGGTTGTGAACATTTGGACTGTTACAAAGCACTGACATCAAAGATTTCTTACATAAATCTTAAATAAGTCTATGTTTTAGTATTAGTGTATGAAAACCTGTGATTTTAGAAGTACTCAACTCAGAACTGCCCCATGAAACATGCCCATATTGGGCCTTAAATTATTTAACACCTCCTGACTCATTGAACTCTAGAACAACTTTGTTTTATACAAGTATAATAATGAACAGGAATTCATTTCATGTTTTATTTCTTGATTATTTATCATTCTATGAAGTTCTTACCCCGAGCTTTGTAATATTTTACACCAAGAATGATGGTCACCAGCAGATATGGAGAGGCTGCCACTAGACTGCTGACCAGTTTAAGTACTGACAGTGGAGCTTCTATATGGAATAGGGATCACACACACACACACACACACACACACACTGAGCAAACAGACATTTCTGTAAAACTTGCCTGGTTAAAGTTTATTTTGAGACTAAGTGTAAGAAAAGGAAAAGTGTAATTGTACCTGTTTGGGTTTCGGTACAGCTCAGTGTCTTTGTAGCAGAACTGGAGCTGACATTGTTAGCTGCAGTACAGTTCAGTGTAACAGCTCCTTCTGCTGGTGAAAGACTGAACTGCAGATGAGCTCCACTTGCAGTCTTATATCCACTCCACAGATAGGAAACACTCTCAGCTCCGAGCGCTGCACACTTCACATGAATATCACAGCTATTTGTGGACATCAACCAAGTCTTCTCAATCTGCACAGCTGTTATGGAACCTATGTATACATATATACATATGTACATACAAACATATGTACACACAAAAAATGCATATAAAGAAATATGTACAGTATCTCACAAAAGCCATTAATGTCTAAACCGTTGGCAACAAAAGTGAGTACACCCCTAAGTGGAAATGTGCTCAGACCATACGCTGCACACTGCATCAAATTGGTCTGCATGGCTGTCGTCCCAGAAGGAAGCCTCTACTAAAGATGATGCACAAGAAAGCCTGCATACAGTTTGCTGAAGACAAGAACATTACCGGAACCATGTCCTGTGGTCCGATGAGATCAAGATAAACTTATTTGGTTCAGATGGTGTGAAGCGTGTGTGGCGGTAACCAGGTGAGGAGTACAAAGACAAGTGTGTCTTGCCTACAGTCAAGCATGGTGGTGGGAGTGTCATGGTCTGGGCCTGCATGAGTACTGCTGGCACTGGGGAGCTACAGTTCATTGAGGGAACCACAGAGGTGGACAGTAAAGAAGTACATTTACTTGAGTACTGTACTTAAGTACACTATTTGAGTATCTGTACTTTACTTGGGTATTATTTTTTCTGGATACTTTTTACTTTAACTTCACTACATTTGAAAGACAAATACTCTACTTTTTACTCCACTACATTTCTGTCAAGGAAAGTAGTTACATTAATCATAGGATGATTTTTTTCACTCTTGTAGTGTCACGTGTTGTAAAGTTCTGTGGTTTTCCATAATTTTTTTAACTCAATTGCTCAACTGATCAATTGCTGACAAAATGGATGAAGATATGCTTTGTACACTATATTGCCAAAAGTATTCGCTCACCCATCCAAATAATCAGAATCAGGTGTTCCAATCACTTCCATGGCCACAGGTGTATAAAACCAATCACCTAGGCATGCAGACTGTTTTTACAAACATTTGTGAAAGAATGGGTCGCTCTCAGGAGCTCAGTGAATTCCAGCGTGGAACTGTGATAGGATGCCACCTGTGCAACAAATCCAGTCGTGAAATTTCCTCGCTCCTAAATATTCCACAGTCAACTGTCAGCTGTATTATAAGAACGTGGAAGTGTTTGGGAACGACAGCAACTCAGCCACGAAGTGGTAGGTCTGATGGAGCGGGGTCAGCGGATGCTGAGGCGCATATTGCGAAGAGGTCGCCAACTTTCTGCAGAGCTCCAAACTTCATGTGGCCTTCAGATTAGCTCAAGAACAGTGCGCAGAGAGCTTCATGGAATGGGTTTCCATGGCCGAGCAGCTGCATCCAAGCCATACATCACTAAGTGCAATGCAAAGCGTCGGATGCAGTGGTGTAAAGCACGCCACCACTGGACTCTAGAGCAGTGGAGACGCGTTCTCTGGAGTGACAAATCTGCTCCATCTGCTCAATCTTCTCCATCTGGCAATCTGATGGACGAGTCTGGGTTTGGCGGTTGCCAGGAGAATGGTACTTGTCTGACTGCATTGTGCCAAGTGTAAAGTTTGGTGGAGGGGCGATTATGGTGTGGGGTTGTTTTTCAGGAGCTGGGCTTGGCCCCTTAGTTCCAGTGAAAGGAACTCTGAATGCTTCAGCATACCAAGACATTTTGGACAATTCCATGCTCCCAACTTTGTGGGAACAGTTTGGAGCTGGCCCCTTCCTCTTCCAACATGACTGTGCACCAGTGCACAAAGCAAGGTCCATAAAGACATGGATGACAGAGTCTGGTGTGGATGAACTTGACTGGCCTGCACAGAGTCCTGACCTCAACCCGATAGAACACCTTTGGGATGAATTAGAGCGGAGACTGAGAGCCAGGCCTATTCGTCCAACATCAGTGTGTGACCTCACAAATGCGCTTCTGGAAGAATGGTCAAAAATTCCCATAAACACACTCCTAAACCTTGTGGACAGCCTTCCCAGAAGAGTTGAAGCTGTTATAGCTGCAAAGCGTGGACCGACGTCATATTGAACCCTATGGATTAGGAATGGGATGTCACTTAAGTTCATATGCGAGTCAAGGCAGGTGAGCGAATACTTTTGGCAATATAGTGTATATCATACACTGCCAACGCATTGGTAATGATGTTATTTAACACACAAAAACGTATGCTGTGTCCAAATTCTCAAACTATGTGTCCTAAAAAGTATTCAAAAATAGAATTAGTATGCCCCAAATCGCAGTATACTGAAAAGAGTATTCCAAAAATTCCCGGATGGTCTACTACTTTTTAAAGTAGTTTTAAAGCAGATTAGATTTTTTTTTCCTGACCAGTCTTCGTTTACAGACCATTTGATTGATATGTGCATGAGTGGATACACATAGATGTGTACAGGTACATCTCAAAATTTAGAATATAATGAAAAAGGTCAATATTTTTTGTCACTCAGAAAGTTAAACCCATATATTATATAGATTCATTACACATAGAGTCAAATATTTCAAGCCTTTATTTCTTGAGATTGTAATGATTATGGCTTACAGATAAGGAAAACCCAAAATTCTGTGTCTCAGAGAATTAGAATATTGTGAAAAAGTTCAATATTGGAAAGTCATGGTGTCGCATCCTAATTAGCTAATTACCTCAAAACACCTGCAAAGGTTTCCTGAGCTTTTAAATGGTCTCTCAGTCTGGGTCAGTAGGCTACACAATCATGGGGAAGACTGCTGACTTGACAGTTGTCCAGAAGACAGTCAATGACACTCTCCACAAGGAGGGTAAGCCACAAAAGGTCATTGCTAAAGAAGCTGGTTGTTCACAGAGTGCTGTATCCAAGCATATTCATAGAAAGTTGAGTGGAAGGAAAAAGTGTGGTAGGAGAAGGTGCACCAGCAAAAGAGATAACCGCAGTCTTGTGAGGATTGTCAGGCAAAATCCATTCAAGAATTTGGGGGAGCTTCAGACAAATCCTAGACATGGCCTACAAATGTCGCATTCCTCATGTCAAGCCACTCCTGAACCAGAGACAACATCAGAAGCATCTTACCTGGGCTGTGGAAAAAAAAAACTGGACTGTTGCTCAGTGGTTCAAAGTCCTCTTTTCAGATGAAAGTAAGTTTTGCATTTCATTTGGAAATCAAGGTCCCAGAGTCTGGAGTAAGAGTGGAGAGGCACAGAATCCATGTTGCTTGAAGTCCAGTGTGAAGTGTCCACAGTGAGTGATGATTTGGGCTGCCATGTCATCTGCTGGTGTTGGTCCACTGTGTTTTCTGAAGACCACATTCAACGCAGCCATCTACCAGGAAATCTTAGAGCACTTCATGCTTCCTTCTGCTGACAAGCTTTATGGAGATGCTGAGTTCATTTTCCAGCAGGACTTGGCACCTGCCCACACTGCTAAAGGTACCATAAGTTGGTTCAATGACCATGGTGTTACTGTGCTTGATTGGCAAGCAAACTCGCCTGACCTGAACCCCATAGAGAATCTATGGGGTATTGTCAAGAGGAAGATGAGAGACACCAGACCCAACAATGCAGATGACCTGAAGGCCGCTATCAAAGCAACCTGGGATTCCATTACACCTGAGCAGTGCCACAGGCTGATTGCCTCCATGCCAAGCCGCATTGATGCAGTAATTCATGCAAAAGGAGGCCCAACCAAGTATTGAGTGCATAGAAACGAACATACTTTTCAGAAGTCTGACATTTCTCTTTGAAATATCCTTTTTTATTGATCTTAAAACTAAAAAATAAAACAATGTGTTGACATTTACTTTTGATACTTAAGTACTTTGAAAAACAAGTACTTCTGTACTTTTACTTAAGTAAAAATCTGTCTTTACAACTTTTACTTGTAATGGAGTAATGTTTGACCAGTAGTACTTGTACTTTACCTCAAGTAAGGAAATTGTGTACTTCGTCCACCTCTGGGGAACCATGAATGCCAACATGTACTGTGACATACTGAAGCAGAGCCTGATCCCCTCCCTTCGGAGACTGGGCCACAGGGCAGTATTCCAACATGATAATGACCCCAAACAAATCTCCAAGACAACCACTGCCTTGCTAAAGAAGCTGAGGGTAAAGGTGATGGACTGCCCAAGCATGTCTCCAGTCCTAAACCCTATTGAGCATCTGTGGGGCATCCTCAAACAGAAGGTGGGGGAGCGCAAGGTCTCTAACATCCACCAGCTCTGTGATGTCATCATGGAGGAGTAGAACAGGACTCCAGTGGCAACCTATGAAGCTCTGGTGAAGGCAGTGCTGGAAAATAATGGTGGCCACACAAAATATTGACACTTTGGGGACAATTTGGACATTTCCACTTAGGGGTGTACTCACTTTTGTTGCCAACGGTTTAGACATTAACGGCTGTGTGTTGAGTTATTTTGAGGGGACAGCAAATTTACACTGTTATACAGGCTGTACACTCACTACTTTACATTGTAGCAGAGTGGCATTTCTTCAGTGTTGTCACATGAAAAGATATAATAAGATATTTACAAAAATGTGAGGGGTGTACTCACTTTTGTCAGATTCTGTAACTATAACAACACACAGAGAAATCATTGACAATTTTTCTAGTTTAAACTCAAGTACAAACAATCAGCTCAAATGAAGGGACAACTAGTTAAAAACTTTCACAATCATTTTGTTTGTAATGAACTATTATAGATTTAAATAATCATATTTACTTTGAACAAGAACTTTAAATATGTGTGTTTGATGCCTTGGAATAATGCTAACTGCAGCCACTAAGAATGTGCCAGAATCTAAGGGTTGAAGATCTTCTATTGTTACTCCAATTCTGTTATATTCTTTCTTTAATCTTCCATTGAACTGTGATTCCAGAAATGTGTATTCTTTGTCTGTACTGCATTCAGCAAAAATGCTCTTATTGAAGCTCCACTGAACCGATAACACTGATTCTACTGGATATTGGAATGGAAGATCCAGAGAGCTCCCAGCTTTAAGCACCATCACTGTGTCTGCCAAAACACCACACATACCTGCAAGAGAGGAAAATATAATAAATAGAAGTATATGTCAGAAACCTTTATGTCTGCCAGTGTTAGGATTGTTTGCTAGGCATAGCAATATTGTTATCAGTCTGTAACTGTGCCAATCAATAAAACTCAGCTGGATCAGAATTTTTTCATTTTGTTCATTTTCTGTCATTTGTTTCAGTGTCATCTATAATAAATATAGTTAATTGGTGTTAAATATACAACTCACAGAGCACGAATAGAACAATAAAGTGGACCATCATGGAGGTCCTGAGGATTGGCTTGAAACCATTAAGTTCATACCAGTGGCTCAACCATATAGAGGTGTGTTTACCAGATAATCCTCTAACAAAATATACAGACAATGTAGATTCTCACAGAATAAAGTTCCTCATCCTCATTCACATCAAAACATTCACACAAAGACATAAATACTCACTCATGTGTCACTATAGGCAATTCCCTAGTTTGTTTATGTTATTAGCTTCTACTCTGATGTGACAGATGTTGCTTTTTTTGTTACACTAGATGTATCATATAGTTTGAGGTTTACTGAACTTAACCATATCTCATTTTTTAATCTACAGAAACATAAGATCAGACACTTACATGAGAAGTAATCTGAACAGCAGTGGTGTCCTGTTAGTGTAGTGACAAATAGCAAATTGGCAACATTTAATATACAACACTAGCAAACTCGTTGTGCCTATATAGCATAAATTGATCAGACATAACATTAAAAGCACTGACAGGTGAAGTGAATAATATTGATTAATTCATTACAATGGCATTTAGGGGTGGGATATATTAGGGAGCAAGTAAACAGTCAATTCTCAGAGTTGATCTGTTGGATGCAGGAAAAATGGGCAAGTATAAGGATCTGAGCAATTTCAACTGATTGTGATGGCTAGATGCCTGGATCAGAGCATCTCTAAATCAGCAGGTCTTGTGAGATTATCCCAAAATGCAATGGTTAGTACCTATCAAAAGTGCTCCAAGGAAAGACAATCGGGACAGGATCATGGGCACCCAAGGCTCATTGATGCATGTGGAGAGCAAAGGTTAGCTCATCTAATGTAATCTAACAGAAGAGCTTCTATTACCCAAATTGCTAAAAAGGTTAATGCTGGCTCTGAGAGAAAGGAGTCAGAACACACAGTGCATCACAGCTTGTTGTGTATGTAGCATAGTTACAGACTGTTCAGACTGCCCAAGCTAAAATGCAAAAGTGACCTGGACCATTAATAGTAGACAATAATAGACAATACCACACTTGTGCCTATATAGCATACATTAATCTGATATATCATTAAAAGCACTCACAAGTGAAGTGAATAGCACTGATTAGCTCATTACAATGTAGAACTCATTACAAATGATTCCTCTGTAATTAACCTTATATAACTACCACACAAATTTTTAGTGTGTTATGAAATGTATTTATATTAATTCTTCCAGTTTTCTAGGTGGACATAGACCTTGGAGAAGGCCTATGAATAAGAAACAGCATTTAAGTAGACTCTGAGATTTGAACTTTGAACCATCTCATCAGTAGTCAAGTGCCTCGACAACTAAGCTACCACATCACAATTCCCTCTGAAATCCCCATTGTGTCTGAAGCAGTGTCTTTGATGCCTTGTGGTTACCAGTGAAGCATTTACTTGATGCACAAAGACCACTGCAGCTCTCAACAGGAAGTGAGGCAGCATATCACCAGTGGCCTCTGCACTGACTTCAGACCAGTTTCAAGAGCGTAACTTCCCATTCACCAGTATTATTAGAGAAAACAACAGGACTGTTTTCGGATCACAACCATAGTAAAAGTGATGACATGTACATAAAAGATAACTTGCAAGAGAAATTTATTCAAACAGCTCACTTATGTCAGTGCACTTTGGCTTTATTCACTTTATTAAGCTGTGCATGCAGAACCACTGTGCATATCCGTGACAGAGCTCTTGAGAAGTGAGAAAGCCTCTAAAATATACGATTGCAGAGAAGTACAAAACAAAATAACAAATAAAATAACTAATCCGAAAACAAATACAAAAATAAAGTATAAAAATTCAAAAACAAAATACAGGATCAAAAAACACAACAAGAATTCTGACAAACTGGAAAAAGTTGGTATAGCTTGCGAGTGGAATTATTATCGCTGATTGGAAGAGACATCTGTCACTCAAGACAAAGAAGTAGGAAATTGAGTAAATTAACTTTATTTCTTGTACATGTGTGGAGTCCTGCGTTCACTTTAAACCTTTTTTTTCTGATAGTGCAACTTTAAATCAAAGGATTTTTATTTATTTGTTATGTTTTACACTTCTTGACCACCATAGTTTTGCTTCCCTGTTACACTCAATCTTGACTCAGACTTCATTGGCTATGGTGTTGTGTCAGGTGATCATTAACAAAACACTACAAAAAAGTTTATCTAGTCATTCAACCTGTATATCTTGTGTACACTTAGAACATTTTCCAAAAACCATGTAAAATTATTTGCCCCGGACCTACGAATTTTATGAATAACAAGTCTTATGTATGTAAATCATTAAACGTTTATGTCCCTACATGTATTTAAAAAGTCTGATATTTATCTCTGTACATACCCTGAAGAATCCCAAACATTAGTGCTCCAAAGACAGAAACACGATATCCATGAAAGTTCCACATAGCTGTTAGTGAAAGTCCTGCTGCAGCTCGACTCACACTGTTGACTCGACGCTAATTGAAGTCCAAGACACCAAAAACACTTCCTCACTCACTGTGGGTTTGAGATCTCTTAAGCTCTAAATGCTTGCTGCAGCATATTGTGTGAAATTGGTTTAGCAGCTTTCTCACTTTTCAAGAGCTCTGTCAATGTCACTCACAGCAGTTCTGCTAAAACACACACCGTTTAATAACATGGATAATGCCATTGAAATAAGGAAACATGTTATCTGTTATGTACATGTCATCACTTTTACTACCTAGGTTTGACTATTCTGAGTTTCCAGCAAGTCTTTTACAAGACTTCCACATCCTCCTTTTCTTCCTGTTCGAATGCCAGTAAATTACTTCAGCTCCAGATAATAAACAAGCAGATGAAGAGAAATGTTGTCATATTTATACACGAGAAAGTGCGGGCTGAAATAGTCGTGATATGAAAACACTCCTAAAGTTTTCTCTAATAATGTTGGTGAATGGGAAGTTATGCTCTTGAAACTGACCTGAAGTCTGTTGAGACTGGTGAGAGCTGCAGTGGTCTTTGTGCATCGAATGAATGCTGCACTGGTGACCACAAGGCTTCACACACTCTGCTTCAAACACAGTAGAAGATACACTATATTGCCAAAAGTGTTCGCTCACCTGCCTTGACTCGCATATGAACTTAAGTGACATCCCATTCCTAATCCATAGGGTTCAATATGACGTCGGTCCATCCTTTGCAGCTATAACAGCTTCAACTCTTCTGGGAAGGCTGTCCACAAGGTTTAGGAGTGTGTTTATGGGAATTTTTGACCATTCTTCCAGAAGCGCATTTGTGAGGTCACACACTGATGTTGGATGAGAAGGCCTGGCTCTCAGTCTCCGCTCTAATTCATCCCAAAGGAGTTCTATTGGGTTGAGGTCAGGACTCTGTGCAGGCCAGTCAAGTTCATCCACACCAGACTCTGTCATCCATGTCTTTATGGACCTTGCTTTGTGCCCTGGTGCACAGTCATGTTGGAAGAGGAAGGGGCCAGCTCCAAACTGTTCCCACAAAGTTGGGAGCATGGAATTGTCCAAAATGTCTTGGTATGCTGAAGCATTCAGAGTTCCTTTCACTGGAACTAAGGGGCCAAGCCCAGCTCCTGAAAAACAACCCCACACCATAATCCCCCCTCCACCAAACTTTACACTTGGCACAATGCAGTCAGACAAGTACCGTTCTCCTGGCAACCGCCAAACCCATCAATCCCAATCAGATTGCCAGATGGAGAAGCGCGATTCGTCACTCCAGAGAACGCGTCTCCACTGCTCTAGAGTCCAGTGGCGGCGTGCTTTACACCACTGCATCCGACGCTTTGCATTGCACTTGGTGATGTATGGCTTGGATGCAGCTGCTCGGCCATGGAAACCCATTCCATGAAGCTCTCTGCGCACTGTTCTTGATCTAATCTGAAGGCCACATGAAGTTTGGAGCTCTGTAGCGATTGACTCTGCAGAAAGTTGGCGACCTCTTCGCACTATGTGCCTCAGCATCCGCTGACTTGATTTTATACACCTGTGGCCATGGAAGTGATTGGAACACCTGATTCTGATTATTTGGATGGGTGAGCGAATACTTTTGGCAATATAGTGTATATATACACAAAGGTCATTTATATGTTTTACTGCATGTTTTAACTGATTAGGATCATTTTTATTCCACATGAACACTTTGTAGGATGCAAGTATTGATGTAATGGCATGTTCATTGTAACTCTTAGTAATTATTCTTAGGAAATATTTTGTCATGCATAAAAAAGTGGTGGTGGTGGTAGTGGTAAGTACTAACACATTTAAATGAAATAGAGAAGGCAGTGGCAGACCGTCAGGGCCAGCAAGGCCTTCTCTGCTGGCCTAAACAGCAATGATCTGAATCACTGACTTGCATTTTAATATATTTAATAAAATCCTTTTGATTCTTCAAAATAGTTGGTAAGCTTTTTCAAGAACCATTTATGCTTTTGGGTTTTCTTTTGCACAAAACAAACAGTTTGCCTTCATTCCAGATCCCTGGGGGTGGACTGTGGGTTATTATTATTATTATTATTATTTTTTTTTTTTTTTTTGCTGCAGTGAAAGAAAACTTGTGAGACTGAATTGTGTTCATTTGTTTTTTTGCTATATGTAATGTAATTTTATTCATGTTCGCTATAAGAGACTGTGACACAATGCACTGTTATACAGTGTTTCTATATTGGCTGCATCTCATTTCAGATGCTGCGTCCTCTGGAGACTGCAGTTTGCTGCATAAGGCATCAAGAACGTCTTTTTTGAGAAAAGTAACCGTAATAAAATTAACTATTCTTGTGAGGTGTGAAATACTGTAGACCAATTTCTTTTTTACTTTGTTATTTAATGGATGATTAGTATCTATTGCCGTGGCACCACAATGATGCTATAGAGGTGGATTAATTCAGGAAGGACACCAGTGAAGGCCTAGATGTGAAATGCACGGTCCGCTACTGAGAGAAGGCCTGTGTTTCTTATTCACAGGCCTTCTCCAAAGTCTTTTTACACAAAGAAAAACTGAAATATGAATGTAAATAAACTTCATAACACATAAAAAATTTGTGTAGTAGTGATAAGGTTCATTACAGAGGAGTCACATGGTTATTTCTCCATTGTCTGGTTTAGGGCTTTCTAGGCCCATAAAAACAGCTAAAAATTCTGTTTCCAAATATTTCATGTGAGGGAACAGCAGTTTATTCTGTGCTGTGTGCCTATTTAAAGGCCACAAATGATGTAGAATTAACATACTGAGGACATTAACTCATACTGAGGACACTAACCTTTGTGTAAATCCTAAGCATTAATTATGACTGTTGCACTGTAGAAATTTTCCCAAATTATGCACCACAACTTTTATGGTTTAAAAATAAATACATTTTAATATTTTTGCAGATGAAGCAGGCCTCATGGGGAAGAAGATGAAACCATCTGGTTAATTCATACACATTAAACATCTGACTAGGATCTGTAAAGTAGACAAAATAGATAGCTTTAGCAATTTAGTTTCTAAATATAAATCTGGCATACCTCTTTTACTTTATCCAAATGTACACATTGTGCATATACCTGAATCATAAGAATCATAAGACAGTGGAGGGTTCATTTATGAAATATAAAAACTCAACAGTATATAAATGTACATTCATCCTATGAGTTGTGTTAGGAGCACAAATTGCAGTATTTTGACAGATAATAATTTTGTTTATTTATAAACTTTCATTTCTCATTCCCATGGGCATAATTTGACACTGATGAGTCAGCACCCAAAAATAATATTAGCAACTGCTTCAACTAGTTTTCTAGTTGAAGAAAAAATGTATGAAATATGGCTTCAATTCACACCTAAACCGGATGCGACCTGCAAGCTAGGAAATCTACACCAAAGCAGTAAGAAAGAACTGAGTCAATATCTGTGTCTCATAGAAGACAAAAACACATTAAATCTTAAAAAAAAAATCTGATCACGTATAGAAATCTCTGTCTTTTTTCTTCCATAATATTCTTCTCCTGAATTTAAAGAAATTAGAGAAAGGACAAATACAGTGTTACCAGAAATACAGTGCAAAATACAGTAGTTAAGTTTAATAAAAGATTATTTCTGAGAAAGGAAATCTCTGAAGCTGAAACTAAGCCTTATTAATACAAGTACATTACTTATAGACAATCAATATTTTGTAAAAAGCCTCAAAAGAATGAAACAATTTTGTACATCATTTGCACATTTAATTTAATTTCTTTATAACTAAAGCTAAATGCAATCTAATAAAGTAATTCTTTATGACAAAAAAAAGGAAAATTACAGTAGAAATAACTTAATTGTGTTAGGCAATGTAGCATTATGTTGGACTCACTGTCATTACAATCATCTCATGAAATGACTGATAGTAACAGTATTTCTATTTTGCAAACACAGTCTACAAAAGAAATACTATTTTATTCAGTGTATTTTTATAAATGTTTATGAATCAATATAAGATTTCATATAATACTGTAAAACTCACCAGTCATAGTCCACAAATGCAATAAAATAAGTTTTCTATACAATTATAGAATATTATGATAATGATAAAGATAATGTGATTTCATTATCCTCTTCTCTTCACAAGTACATGATCAGATTAAACAAACCAGATTACATGTAGGTAATTACCATACAACATGATGTATGCAGTAATCATGGCGATTGTGTACAGAGAAAGATTCATGTGAATGTGAATAATCGCAAAGAAAAACAACAAAATTCCTGTGTGACATCTAGATATAGTCACATAAACTGTAGAGCAAAGCAAATAGACTTCTTGAATAAAAATGTGCAAAATACTACAGTGGAAATGTAATCATTTAATTACAACATACCAAGGAGGTCCATCAAGAACTTCCCAGCATCTTAGGGTTGAAGATCTTGTACAGTTACTCCAACTTTATCACTCTCCTCCTTTAACCGTCCAGTGAACTGGGATTCACACCATGAGTAAGCTTCCCTTTCCCAATATTTATAAAACAGATTCTCATTGAAGAGCCACTGAACCACTGACACTGATTCATTTGGATATTTCACCATTAGATCAAGTGAGCTCCAAGTAGCTCTGTACACAGTCATGGTGTTTGTATCAGCTAAAACAACACACACACCTGCAGAAGGGGAAAGTATAAGATATATCAAGATTCAGAATTTGTCTATTGGTGTGAAATGAAATTCCTCATTTAAACTACCATAACAATGTGACAGATGTTGCTCTTTTTATTACACCAGACATATCGTATAGTTTGAAGTTAACTGAATTCAACCACATCTCCTTTTTTAATCTAGAGAAAGATAAGAGCAGGCCACAGTGTCCTGTTAGTGTAATAACAAATGGCAGTAGATTTCTAAAGAAAGCCAGAAAACTTCACTTTTAAAATGAACTGAGTGCAAAATGGTGACTGAGTGCATTCAAAAAATCTTGCATTTGACATTTTTTATTTAAATTTAAATGACTGCCTTAATAGGTACAAAATAGGAATTTAAGGTTCACATGTAATGAAAAAATAATAATAATAAGACCAATAAACAATAAAGAATTTTAGAACAGTTTTAGGAAAGATTGCCCTTCCATTACAATAACTGAAACTCATTTATTGTGAATGTTTATAATAGCTTAATTTGCACTGTGTAGAAAAAATATATGTCCATTTTCATCTTAGTACATACCCTGAAAAATACCAAACATCAGCACTCCAGCAAAGGAAACACGATATCCGTTAAAGTCCTGCATTGCTGTATTATAACTCTGCACTGTTGCAGCTCTACTTTAGTAAATAACACTAGCAAAAGACAGCAGAAGCATGTCCTCACTCAATACATATCTGAGGTTACTCAGTCTATTAATGTTTTATGTGGGTGGCTAAAAAAAATACACAGAATGCTGTAGCCAGTATTTTAATTTTTATTTTATACCTTTTAGCTTTGGTTTAGTCTAAACATAAACATAATACAAATACAGACACAGGTATTGAAATTGGAACAATGTAAAAATAATGTGGAGTGTGCAGATTTATAACGTGTTATAATTATTCAAACAGTCTGATTTACAGTGCCAGCTGTTATAAAAAGCTTCACATAATACAAAAATATCACATTACAAGATGTTGCTACTGGAATAGCAGTATGTGATTAAACAGGATGTCACTATAGTCTCTCTGGTAGAATACAGAGAAGATTAATGGAGGTTTGTTCTCAGGATATTCTCTACAGGACATGGAAACACAGTGGGACTTTTCCAGAATAATGCAAATATAAGAACAGTAAAATATACTGTGGCCCTGAGATCTGAATGTAAATGCAGATAATATATACAAAATAAAAGAAATTGGGGATAATTTAAGCTGAGTTTTTTTTGCAGCTTCAGTAAAGTTGTGAATTTGGAACCAAAGAGAGTCATTTGCTTATTCCTCAGTTACAGTTACAGCATCCTGGCTATTATGATGACCTGTAAAATACAAAAGTAAAACACAAACAAACAAATAAATAAATAAAAATTCAGCTAATACTATATATTGGAAATTTATTCAAATACTATTTATTAGTATTATTTAATTAGTATTACAGTGAGGGAAAAATTATTTGATCCCCTGCTGATTTTGTACATTTGCCCACTGACAAAGAAATGATCAGTCTGTAATTTTAACAAGAGGTTTATCTGAACAGTGAGAGGCAGAATAACAACGAAAAAATCCAGAAAAATGCATTTCAGAAAAATTGCATTGATTTGCATTTTAATGAGTGAAATAAGTATTTGATCCCCTATTAATCATAAAGATTTCTAGCTCCCCGGTGTCTTTTATACAGGTAAGGAGCTGAGATTACAGTAGGAGCACTCTCGGGGAGTGCTCTTAATCTCAGCTCATTAACTGTATGAAAGACACCTGTCCACAGAAGGAAGCAATCAGTCAGATTCCAAACTCTCCATCATGGGCAAGACCAAAGAGCTGTCCATGGACGTCAGGGACAAGATTGTAGACCTACACAAGGCTGGAATGAGCTACAAGACCATCGCCAAGCAGCTTGGTGAGAAGGTGACAACAGTTGGTGCAATTATTCCCAAATGGAAGAAACACAAAAGGACTGTCTGGGGCTCCATGCAAGATCTCACCTCATGGAGTTTCCATGATAATGAGAACGGCGAGGAATCAGCCCAGAATTACACTGGAGGATTTTGTCAATGATCTCAAGGCAGCTGGGACCATAGTCACCAAGAAAACAATTGGTAACACACTACGCCGTGAAAGACTGAAATCCAGTAGCGCCCGCAAGGTCCCCCTGCTAAAGAAAGCACATGTACAGGCTCATCTGAAGTTTGCCAGTGAACATCTGAATGATTCAGAGGTCATGTGGTCAAATGAGACCAAAATCCAGCTCTTTGGCATCAATTCAACTCGCCGTGTTTGGAGGAGGAGGAATGCTGCCTATGACTCCAAGAAGACCATCCCCACCGTCAAACATGGAGATGGAAACATTATGCTTTGGGGGTGTTTCTCTGCTAAGCGGACAGGACAACCGCACAGCATCAAAGGGATGATGGACGGAGCCATGTACTGTCAAATCTTGAGGAGAACCTCCTTCCCTCAGCCAGGGCATTGAAAATGGGTATTGGATGCAAAGAGGAGTGGGCCCAAATTCCTTGAGATATGAGATGTGTGCAAACCTGGTGGCCAACTATAAGAAATGTCTGATGTCTGTGATTGCCAGCAAGGGTTTGCCACCAAGTACTAAGAAGATTCAAGAAGCTTTTATTGTCAGTTCAACCACATACAGCTGGCGCAGTACATAGTGAAATGAAACAATGTTTCTCCAGGACCTGGTGCTACATAAACATACAACAAGTTCAATACAAAAACAACAAACAACACCACAGAGCTAGGACAGAAGTTTGTCTTAGCCACGTAAAGTGCACAGTGTGCAGCTAGGTGCAAACAGAGCATAGACAAGACAGTGCAAAAAAGACAATAAATACAATAAAGACAACACAAAAGAACACAGGACACTTAGCGCTGAAAGGAAATAAAAGAACGTGTACTGGAATGTAAGTGAAATAAAATAGATAAAGTGAAATGATGTAGAAAAAAAAGTATTGTGCAAAAATATTGTGCAAAAATACACAGCAGCGGTTGAGGTAGTGCAAATAGAATAAACATAAATATAACTATAGCAGCGGATGACAGGTAGAGGTAGTGCAGTAAGTAATGAACAGTATAAATTATGTGTGTGTGTGCGTCCACACAGTCAAGAGAGAGTGTGTGTATCTGTGTGTGAGAGACAGAGAGTTAGTATACAGTTCAGTCCTGAGTGAGAGTGTGTGTGTGTGTGTGTGTGAGAGTGTAGAACAGTTCAGTCCTGAGTGAGAGTGTGTGTGTGTGTGTGTGTGAGAGTGTAGAACAGTTCAGTCCCGGGTGTTGAGGAGCCTGATGGCTTGAGGAAAGAAACTGTTACACTGTCTGGTTGTGAGGGCCCGAATGCTCCAGTACCTCTTTCCAGATGGCAGGAGGGTGAAGAGTGTGTGTGAGGGGTGTGTGGGGTCAGCCACAATGCTGATGGCTTTGCGGATGCAGCGTGCGGTGTAAATGTCTGTGATAGAGGGGAGAGAGACTCCGATGATCTTCTCAGCTGTTCTCACTATCCGCTGAAGGGTCTTGCGATCTGAGACGGTGCAGTTCCCAAACCAGGCAGTGATGCAGCTGCTCAGGACGCTCTCGATGGTCCCTCTGTAGAACACAGTCAGGATGGGGGAAGGGAGATGGGCTTTACTCAGCCTCCTCAGGAAGTAGAGGCGCTGCTGGGCTTTCTTGGTGATGGAGCTGGTGTTGAGTGACCAGGTGAAGTTCTCCGCCAGATGGACACCAAGGAATTTGATGCTCTTGACGATCTCCACAGAGGAGCCATCGATGGACAGCGGAGAATGGTCACACTGTGCTCTCCTGAAGTCAACAACCATCTCTTTGGTCTTGTCAACGTTCAGGGAGAGGTTGTTGGCTCTGCACCAGGCTGTTAGATGTTGCACCTCCTCTCTGTATGCTGACTCGTCGTTCTTACTGATGAGACCCACCACGGTCGTGTCGTCAGCGAACTTGATGATGTGGTTGGAGCTGTGCATTGCTGCACAGTCGTGAGTCAGCAGAGTGAACAGCAATGGACTGAGCACACAGCCCTGAGGTGCTCCAGTGCTCAGTGTGGTGGTGCTGGAGATACTGCTCCCGATCCGGACTGACTGAGGTCTCCCAGTCAGGAAATCCAGGATCCAGTTGCAGAGAGAGGTGTTCAGGCCCAGGAGACTCAGCTTCTTAATCAGCTGCTGAGGGATGATTGTGTTGAATGCTGAACTGAAATCTATGAACAGCATTCGAACGTAGGAGTCTTTGCAGTCCAGGTGTGTGAGGGCCAGATGGAGGGTTGTGGTGATGGCGTCTTCCGTGGAACGGTTAGGACGATACGCAAACTGCAATGGGTCCAGCAAGGGTGGTAGCTGCGACTTGATGTGCCTCATGACGAGCCTCTCGAAGCATTTCATCACGATTGGTGTGAGTCATGTTTTGCAAAGGGGTCAAATACTTATTTCACTCAATAAAATGCAAATCAATGTATAACTTTTTTGAAATGTGTTTTTCTGGATTTTTTTTGTTGTTATTCTGTCTCTCACTGTTCAGATAAACCTACCATTAAAATTACAGACTGATCATTTCTTTGTCAGTGGGCAAACGTACAAAATCAGCGGGGGATCAAGTAATTTTTTCCCTCTGTATGTTTTTTACCTTGAACTCTATAACATTTTACAGTCAGTATGATGGTCAAATTAAGGTTTGACTAACAGGATATGATGGTAAACTTATTTCAGCATTCCACTGTATTGCATAGATGTGTATAACATTTGAGAACTGAACAAGCCAAAGATCTTCCTGATCGCACACACACACACACACTTGTCCTCTGATCCTTGCTCTGCGACGCCGCAGTCTGCGGATTGAAGAACATGCTGAAAGACAGGGAGGAAATGAAGTCTGCCGCCATTTTCATATGAAATTTAAAGGGGACTAAAAATGGCCTAGCGACGCCCATGGATATAGATATATCCATATAACCCTAACCCATGTGGTCAAAGGTTTGAGGACACCTGACTATCACACCCCTTTAATGACTTCTATTCAGCTACAGGAGCATTAGTGAGGTCAGGCACTGATGTTGGGTGAGGAGGTCTGGGGTACAATCAGAGTTTCAGTTCATCCCAAAGGTTCTTATATTAGTCTGTCTGCCTGGTCTGACCTTCAACATCTTTAAAACAAGAAGCATATAAATTATGTCAGATTGTTCCTGGATTCTGTTAGTGGAAAGCAGAGGAATTAAAAGCAATAAACCTCCTCAATCAATCAATCAATCAATCAATCAATCAATCAATCAATCAAATCTATCTATCTATCTATCTATCTATCTATCTATCTATCTATCTATCTATCTATCTATCTATCTATCTATCTATCTATCTATCTATCTATCTATCTGTCTGTCTGTCTGTCTGTCTACTCGCTCTTTTATTTTTAAAACAAACATAGAGTAAATCACTAAGTCCTTTATGACATGTGAGAGCAAAGTTCTATTGTCTGAAACATCCTGTTTCTTTACTGCGAAAATAAATTTTATTTCTATATTCATTACTGAAGCAGAGTTACACACTGGATTATTCAACAACTGTGTACTCACTTTGAATATAAACTTTAATAGTCTGTGTAGGATACTGTGTTACAGATCCAGCTGCAACAATGGAGAATGTTCCAGAGTCTTTGGTTTGAAGATCTTGTAGCGTTACTCCAATAAGATCACGAACACCTTTTAATCTTCCACTAAATTGAGATCTTTGAAATGTGTAATTACGGCTTGGAGTGTATTCAGCAAACTGTGTGCCATTCAAGTTCCAACGAACAAATAACACTGAATTCTTTGGATATCTTACTGTTAGATCCAGGGAGCTCCCAACTTTGAGCACCTTCTCTGTTTCTGTATCAGCTGAAACAGCACACAGACCTGCAGCAGGGGAAAACAACAATCAGGCTACAGTAACAATGACAACTTCAATACTTAAGTTTGTTTGTTTGTTTATTTATTTATTTATTTATTTATTTATTTATGAAGTGCATAGATATATGTACACTACCAGTCAAACATTTGGACACATCTTCTAATCCCATGGTCTTTCCTGATGTTTATTTCTTTCTACATTGTAAAACAATGCTGAAGGCGGCCGAAATACATAATAATCTTGTGTATATTGTATATTGTAGTTGTATATTGTAGTTGATATTGAGATATGTCTGCTACTGATGCTCTGTAAAGCCTTCATAATGGCTCTAATCTGAGGTGCTGTTAACTGGTGATTTCTGAGGCTGGTAACTCTAAATGAACTTCTCCTCTGCAGCAGAGGTAAATTTTGGTCTTGCTTTACTGGGATGGTCTTCATGTGAGCCAGTTTCATCATGGTGCTTGATGGGTTTTGTAAATGCACTTGACAATACGGTTCTTGCAAGAACTATTCCAGAACACCTGACCTTCGTGTCTTAAAATAACAACTGACTGTTTTTTGTTGTCATTACATATGGATTACTTAAGTCCATGTGTGTTATTTCATAGTTTTGAAATCTCCAGTATTGTTCTAGAATGTAGAAAATAAGTCACTAAACAAAAAACATTGAATTAAAAGGTGTGTCCAAACTTTTGACTGGTAGTGTATTTTAGAGTATATAAAGCACATATCAGATCAACAAGTGTGTTTTTAAATACAATTTATATTCATTTCTAAATGCTAAATCTTATTTACAAGTCTGTTGTTCACAGAATATGCCTAGCTAATAAATTACAATATTTTTCACTGTATTTTTTGCAGTTTAACAGATTAAATTAGCTGTTTCCTGAAGCTAACCTTATCTTTTTCTGCAGATAGAAAATGATAAAACCAGATGTAATAGTACAATACTGTACACAACAGCAGTGGTGTGTTGTTAGTTTAGTGACAAATGACAAATACCAGTTAATTCAGAATATCTTTTGAGCATGACATTTTTATTAACTGAACTATAAAAGTTTTTTTAAGGATACCCATATTTGGCCATTTTTGTATAAAAACCATTTTAAGGAATAAAAAATTGTTGCGTGTGTGGTCATGGCCCTTAAAGCAGTAAAGTTTAAGGATTAAGTTCCTTAAAGCCAATGACACTGAAATGGTCAGTCCAGAGTCCTGAAAATCTCTGGAAAATACTTAGCAACAAAGTTATTGCTAAAAAACCTACTACAGTTACTGAAGTGTGAAAGAGCCTGGGAGAAGAATGGACCAAGATCATCACCAGTACAGTGTGAGAAACTAGTGATTAGTGACTTTTTTTCCAAAGATTATATAAATGTATTCTCCCTGGACCAATGAATATTATGAAAATGAAGTCTCATTTATAATAATAATAACAATAATAATAATTTTATGAATCATTAAAAGTTCAAAGTATGTCCTTATATACATTAACATTGTCTAATATTTATATCTGTACATACCCCGAAGAATCCCAAACATTAGCACTCCAAAGACAGAAACACGATTTTCATGAAAGTCCCACATAGCTGTTAGTGAAAGTCCTGCTGCAGCTCGACTCACACTGTTGACTCGATGCTAATCGAGTCCAAAACACCAAAAACACTTTCTCACTCACTGTGGGTTTGAGATCTCTTAATCTCTAAATGCTTGCTGTGGGTGGCAGTAAAGGCTGAAAAAAAGCACCTACAGTGTTGTATATAATGTCCTTTTCACACGCAGTTTATTGTCTAAACGTGGTTTAGCGGCTTTCTCACTTCTCAAGAGCTCTGTCACGGACATTCACAGCGGTTCTGTTAAAACACACAGCTTAATAACGTGGATAAAGCCAAAGTGCACTGACATAAGGGAACATGTTTACTGTGTTAAATTTATCTTGCAAATTTTTTTTTTACATACATGTCATCATTTTTACTACCTAGACTTGATTGGTGTATTCAAATGAGTTGGGTAAAATTCCAAGCAAGTCTTTTACAAGACTTCTACATCCTCCTTTTCTTCCTGTTTGAATGACAGTAACTCACTTCAGCTCCAGATAATAAGCAAGCAGATAAAGAGAAATGTAGTCAAATTTATACATAAGGAAGTGTCGCTGTTTCGTGTGGGTGAAATGGTCCTGATCTGAAAACAGCCCAGATGTTTTCTATGATAAAGCTGGTGAATGGGAAGTTATGCTCTTGAAACTGGCCTGAAGTCAGTGCAGAGGCCACCAGCTATGTGCTGCCTCACTTCCTGTTGAGAGCTGCAGTGGTCTTTGTGCATCAAGTGAATGCTGCACTGGTGACCACAAGGCTTTACACACACTGCTTCAAACACGATAGAAAATATATATGTACAAAGGACATTTATATGTTTTACTGCATGTTTTAACTGATTAAGATCATTTCTATTCCACATGAACATTTTGTAGGATGCAAGTATTGATGTCATGGCATGTGCATTGTAACTCTTAGTAATTATTCTTAGGAAATATTTTGTCATGCTGTTTCTTATTCTAAGGCCTTCTCTAAAGTCTTTTTCCACAAAGGAAAACTGAAATATGAATGTAAATACATTTCATAACACATCAAAAATTTGTGTAGTAGTGATATAAGGTTCATTACAAAGGAGTCACATGGTTATTTCTCCATTATCTAGGGCTTTCTAGGCCCTTAAAAACAGCAAAATGTTCTGTTTCCATATAATTTAAATATTCTGTGTGAGGTAACAGCAGTTGATTCTGTGCTGTTTGCCTGTTTAGAATGAACAAAAGACTGAAGGAGTAAAAGAGATAAAAACTGGTCCGCCTATCCTTTTCTGTTGTAACAGAGGTGTTTTGAAACTCAGCATCGTGTGATGCAAATAACGACAGACTATTTTTACTATTTTCAGTTTATTTTGCTTCAGATCTCATCTTTGACTGATGTTGTGCTTCATAATGTAATGCTCTGTATCTTTATAGCCTGAAGTAAAGGCCACCAGTGGAGTTGAATAACGTACTGAGGACTGTAACTCAAACTGAGGACATTAACGCAAACTGAGGACATTAACTCATACTGAGGACAATAACTCATACTGAGAACACTAACTCATACTGAGAACACTAACTCATATTGAGGACATTAACTCATACTGAGAACACTAACTCATACTGAGGACATTAACTCATATTGAGGACAAATTGTCTGAATCATCTGGTTAATAGATACACATTAAAAATCTGAGCAGAGATCAGTAACGTAGACAAAATAGAACTTTATTTATCTATTACAATTTATCTTCTAAATGGAAATGTTGCATAGGCCTTTTACTTTTATCTGAATTTTCACATCATTCGTAATGATGAATTATAAGAAGGCTCATGGAAAATCATGGAGGGCTCACTTATGAAATATAAAAAATAAACAGCATATAAAATGTACATAAGAAAGTAGAAAGTAAGAAAGAACAGTCAAAATCTGTCTCACAGAAAAAAAAAACCCATTAAAGCTGAAAAAATCTGATCAAGTATAGAAATCTCTGTCTTTTTTCTTGCATAATATTCTTCTCCTGAATTTAAAGAAATTACAGAGAGGACAAATACAAGGTTACCAGAAATACAATGCAAAATACAGTAGTTAAGTTTAATAAAAGATTATTTCTGAGAAAGGAAATCTCTGAAGTTGAAACTAAGCCTTAATTTCACAAGTACATTACTTACAGACACTCAGTATTTTGTGAAAGTCTATTTGTGAAAACAATTTTGTACGTCATTTACAGTGAGGACTGTGTTTTTATAACAATTCAGCGCCACCTTCTGGTGGAAATTAGATATAACATTTAATTTCTTTATAACTGAAGCTAAATGCAATCTAATAAAGTAATTGTTTATGACAAAAAGAGGAAAATTACAGTAGAAATAACTTAAATGTGTTAGGTACAGAGGTGGACGAAGTACACAATTTCCTTACTTGAGTGAAAGTACAAATACTACTGGTCAAACATTACTCCATTACAAGTAAAAGTTGTAAAGACAGATTTTTACTTAAGTAAAAGTACAGAAGTACTTGTTTTAAAAGTACTTAAGTATCAAAAGTAAATGTCAACACATTGTTTTATTATTGTTGCATTGTTGTATGCAATACTTATAGTACCTTTTGTAGCAACCTGGCAACCTTATTTCTTGAAATTGTGATAATTATGGCTTACAGAAAAGGAAAACCCAAAATGCTGTGTCTAAGAAAATTAGAATATTACATAAGATCAATAAAAAGGATATTTCAAAGAGAAATGTCAGACTTCTGAAAAGTATGTTCGTTTCTATGCACTCAATACTTGGTTGGGCCTCCTTTTGCATGAATTACTGCATCAATGCGGCATGGCATGGAGGCAATCAGCCTGTGGCACTGCTCAGGTGTAATGGAATCCCAGGTTGCTTTGATAGCGGCCTTCAGGTCATCTGCATTGTTGGGTCTGGTGTCTCTCATCTTCCTCTTGACAATACCCCAGAGATTCTCTATGGGGTTCAGGTCAGGCGAGTTTGCTTGCCAATCAAGCACAGTAACACCATGGTCATTGAACCAGCTTATGGTACCTTTAGCAGTGTGGGCAGGTGCCAAGTCCTGCTGGAAAATGAAATCAGCATCTCCATAAAGCTTGTCAGCAGAAGGAAGCATGAAGTGCTCTAAGATTTCCTGGTAGATGGCTGCGTTGACTGTGGTCTTCAGAAAACACAGTGGACCAACACCAGCAGATGACATGGCAGCCCAAATCATCACTCACTGTGGACACTTCACACTGGACTTCAAGAAACATGGATTCTGTGCCTCTCCACTCTTACTCCAGACTCTGGGACCTTGATTTCCAAATGAAATGCAAAACTTACTTTCATCTGAAAAGAGGACTTTGGACCACTGAGCAACAGTCCAGTTCTTTTTCTCCACAGCCCAGGTAAGATGCTTCTGACGTTGTCTCTGGTTCAGGAGTGGCTTGACATGAGGAATGCAACATTTGTAGGCCATGTCTAGGATTCGTCTGAAGCTCCCCCAAATTCTTGAATGGATTTTGCCTGACAATCCTCTCAAGACTGCGGTTATCTCTTTTGCTGGTGCACCTTCTCCTACCACACTTTTTCCTTCCACTCAACTTTCTATGAATATGCTTGGATACAGCACTCTGTGAACAACCAGTTTCTTTATCAATGACCTTTTGTGGCTTACCCTCCTTGTGGAGAGTGTCATTGACTGTCTTCTGGACAACTGTCAAGTCAGCAGTCTTCCCCATGATTCTGTAGCCTACTGACCCAGACTGAGAGACCATTTAAAAGCTCAGGAAACCTTTGCAGGTGTTTTGAGGTAATTAGCTAATTAGTATGTGACACCATGACTTTCCAATATTGAACTTTTTCACAATATTCTAATTCTCTGAGACACAGAATTTTGGGTTTTCCTTATCTGTAAGACATAATCATCACAATTTCAAGAAATAAAGGCTTGAAATATTTGACTCTATGTGTAATGAATCTATATAATATATGGGTTTAACTTTCTGAACTGAGTGACAAAAAATATTGACCTTTTTTATTATATTCTAAATTTTGAGATGTACCTGTACACATCTATGTGTATCCACTCATGCACATTTCAATCAAATGGTCTGTAAATGAACACTGGTCAGAAAAAAAAATCTAACCTGCTTTAAAACCCAGCTACACAACTGTAGCTGTACAACCACCCAACAGCAACACTGCTTTAACAAAGAGTTATATATATTTCCACAATTCATTTACATCGTTTTAATATGCATTTACACCATTGTCCAGGCTCCTCCCTCCTGTGTGCAATGCGTTGTGGGCAATATTACCCGTTAGAGTGTGCATTGTTCTGCACTTTGAATTTTTACCGGAAGTAGTAGACCATCCGGGAATTTTTGGAATACTCTTTTCAGTATACTGCGATTTGGGGCATACTAATTCTATTTTTGAATACTTTTTAGGACACATAGTTTGAGAATTTGGACACAGCATACGTTTTTGTGTGTTAAATAACATCATTACCAATGCGTTGGCAGTGTATAATATACATTATATTGCCAAAAGTATTCGCTCACCTGCCTTGACTCGCATATGAACTTAAGTGACATCCCATTCCTAATCCATAGGGTTCAATATGACGTCGGTCCACCCTTTGCAGCTATAACAGCTTCAACTCTTCTGGGAAGGCTGTCCACAAGGTTTAGGAGTGTGTTTATGGGAATTTTTGACCATTCTTCCAGAAGCGCATTTGTGAGGTCACACACTGATGTTGGATGAGAAGGCCTGGCTCTCAGTCTCCGCTCTAATTCATCCCAAAGGTGTTCTATCGGGTTGAGGTCAGGACTCTGTGCAGGCCAGTCAAGTTCATCCACACCAGACTCTGTCATCCATGTCTTTATGGACCTTGCTTTGTGCACTGGTGCACAGTCATGTTGGAAGAGGAAGTGGCCAGCTCCCAACTGTTCCCACAAAGTTGGGAGCATGGAATTGTCCAAAATGTCTTGATATGCTGAAGCATTCAGAGTTCCTTTCACTGGAACTAAGGGGCCAAGCCCAGCTCCTGAAAAACAACCCCACACCATAATCGCCCCTCCACCAAACTTTACACTTGGCACAATGCAGTCAGACAAGTACCGTTCTCCTGGCAACCGCCAAACCCAGACTCGTCCATCAGATTGCCAGATGGAGAAGTGCGATTCGTCACTCCAGAGAATGCGTCTCCACTGCTCTAGAGTCCAGTGTCGGCATGCTTTACACCACTGCATCCGACGCTTTGCATTGCACTTGGTGATGTATGGCTTGGATGCAGCTGCTCGGCCATGGAAACCCATTCCATGAAGCTCTCTGCGCACTGTTCTTGAGCTAATCTGAAGGTCCCATGAAGTTTGGAGCTCTGTAGCGATTGACTCTGCAGAAAGTTGGTGACCTCTTCGCACTATGCGCCTCAGCATCCGCTGACCCCGCTCCGTCAGTTTACGTGGCCTACCACTTCGTGGCTGAGTTGCTGTCATTCCCAAACACTTCCACGTTCTTATAATACAGCTGACAGTTGACTGTGGAATATTTAGGAGCGAGGAAATTTCACGACTGGATTTGTTGCACAAGTGGCATCCTATCACAGTTCCACACTGGAATTCACTGAGCTCCTGAGAGCGACCCATTCTTTCACAAATGTTTGTAAAAACAGTCTGCATGCCTAGGTGCTTGATTTTATACACCTGTGGCCATGGAAGTGATTGGAACACCTGATTCTGATTATTTGGATGGGTGAGCGAATACTTTTGGCAATATAGTGTACAAAGCATATCTTCGTCAATTTTGTCAGCAATTGATCAATTGAGCAATTGAGTTCAAAAAATTATGGAAAACCACAGAACTTTACAACATGTGACACTACAAGAGTGAAAAAAATCATCCTATGATTAATGTAACTACTTTCCTTGACAGAAATGTAGTGGAGTCAAAAGTAGAGTATTTGTCTTTCAAATGTAGTGAAGTTAAAGTAAAAAGTATCCAGAAAAAATAATACCCAAGTAAAGTACAGATACTCAAAAAGTGTACTTAAGTACAGTACTCAAGTAAATGTACTTCTTTACTGTCCACCTCTGGTTAGGTAATGTACCATTATGTGTTTGTTTCTGCTAAATGTATTTAGTACTTGTCATTTTCATTTATATATTCAAATTCAAATTCAAATTTTATTTGTCACATACGAAATCATACACAGTATAACGTAGTGAAATGCTTTTTATGACTGTCTTACATGAAAGAGGAAAGAGTAAAAAAGAAAATGTGTAACAGAAAAATGTGTAAAAGAAGAAAATGTTTAAAAATAAAAAATATAAAAGTATAAAAGGAGCAAAAACAAAATATATATATATATATATATATATATATATATATATATATATATATATATATATATATATATATATATATATATATATAGTACAATATAGTATATGTATAGTATATGTGAAAAATAAAACAATATAAATAAATATATTTGTAGACTATATAATGTACAGAAGATACAGTATATGAATATATGTAGATAAAAAGGTCTGCTAAAGTCAACATTGAAATGGTGTTGCAAAAGGGTATAGTACGTACAGTGTGCATATGTAAGATAAATATATAAATATATTGTAGAAGTGTATATGAGGCAAAATATAATGTCCAGTTTAACGGAGTAAAGTGACAGTGCAGTGCACACACAAAGATGTACAGAGAAGATGTACAGTGAGTGTTATTGTGTGTACAGAGTAGTGCAATATTAGCATGTGCAACAATCAGCTGAGGTAGAATGTTATGTTATGTTGTGTGGGGGTAAGACCAGAGAGTCCAGATCCTAGGTGTACTGGTTGAGGGCCCGAATGGCCTGCGGGAAGAAGCTCCTCCTCATTCTCTCTGTGTTCGCCTTCAAGGAATGGAAACGTTTCCCTGACCTCAACAGAGAGAAGAGTCCATTGTTGGGATGGCTGAGGTCCTTCATAATCTTGCTGGCTTTGGTCCAGCACCACTTGCTGTATATGGTGTCCAGATCAGGAAGCTTGTTGCGGATGGTGCGCTCGGCTGATCGCACCACCCTCTGGAGAGCTTGCCTGTCCTGTTTGGTGCTGTTCCCAAACCAGGCAGTGATGCTTCCCGTCAGGATGCTCTCAATGGTGCAGGTGTAGAATGTCTTTAGCACCTTTGAGGGCAGTTTAAAGTCCTTCAGGCGTCTGAGATGATAAAGACGCTGCCGGGCCTTCTTCACCAGGGTGTTAACGTGACAGGACCATGTCAGGTCCTGCGTGATGTAGACACCTAGGTAACGGAAACTGTCCACTCTCTCCACTGGGGTCCCGTTGATGGTGAGGGGCTGGTAATTCCTCTCCTGCTTTGTGATAAAGTCTACTATCAGCTCCTTAGTCTTGCTGACGTTCAGGAGGAGATTGTTGACCTGGCACCATGTCTCCAGGTTTTTAATCTCCTCTAGGTAGGCCGTCTCGTCGTTATTGGAGATCAGGCCCACCACCACAGTATCGTCCGCAAACTTCACGATGTTGGTGGAGCTGGAAGTGGCCACACAGTCAAAGGTGTACAGAGAGTACAGCAGGGGGCTCAGAACACAACCCTGGGGGGCTCCAGTGCTGAGGGTGAGTGAGGGTGAGACATGGTTGCCCACCCGTACTGCCTGAGGTCTGTCTCGCAGGAAGTTGGAGATCCACCGACACAGGGATGGGCCAAGGCCCAGAATCTCCAGGTTAGTGGTGAGTATGGAGGGAATTATGGTGTTAAACGCTGAACTGTAGTCGACAAACAGCATTTTGACATAATTCCCCCTTCTGCCGTCCAGATGGCTCAGGGCTGCATGATGGAGGTGTGTGATGGCGTCCTCTGTAGATCGGTTGGGATGATACGTGAACTGTAGCGGGTCCAAGGTGTCAGGTAGGGAAGAAGTGATGAACTCTCTGATGAGTCTTTCGAAGCACTTCATCACCACTAAGGTCAGGGCCATTGGATGGTAGTCGTTCAGGCAGGCGGTTGGGGTGTCTTGGGGACAGGAACAATTTGAAGGACCGTTTGAAGCACGTCGGGATTGTAGATTGTTCCAGGGAGAGGTTGAAAATCTCAGTGAACACAGGAGCAAGCTGGTCAGCACAGGCCTTCAGGACCCGACCCGTGATGCCATCTGGTCCTGCTGCCTTCCTGGTGTTCACTCTCCTGAATGCCTTTCTCACGTCGTGCTCCAAGATGATGAATGCTCTGTCCTCTCCGGCATGCTCCTCGTGTGTTCTGCCTGTAGCACTGTTAGCACTGCTAATGCCGTTGGCGCTCTGTGCTGCAGCCTCTAAGCGAGCATAAAAGGTGTTTAGCTCGTCTGCCAGAGAAGCGTCTGCATTCACCGATCTAGAAGATGGTGTTTTGTAGTCCGTCATAGTCCTTAGTCCCTGCCACAGACTCCTAGAGCCACTTTGTTGAAATTGTGACTCTAGTTTCTGTCCATAGCGCTGCGTCGCCTCCTTCACCACTCTGTGCACGCTGTAGGATGCAGCTTTATACTCGTCCATGTTTCCGCTGGCGAGCCCCAGCATAATGACTCACTGTCATTACAATCATCTCATGAAATGACTTTCAGTAACAGTATTTCTCTTTTGCAAACACAGTCTTAATTTCCAAAAATGAATGCTATTTTATTCAGTGTATTTTTGTAAATGTTTAATGAATCAATATAACATTTAATATAATACTGTAAAACTCAACAGTCATAGTCCGCACATGCAATAAAATAAGTTTTCTATACATTTAAAGATAATCTGATTTCAATATCCTCCTTTGTTCACAAGTACTTGATCAGATTACACAAACCAGATAACATACACAACCAGTCAAAAGTTTGGACACACCTTCTAATACAATGTTTTTTGTTTAGTGACTTATTTTCTACATTCTAGAACAATACTGGAGATTTCAAAACTATGAAATAACACACATGGACTTAAATAATCCATATGTAACAACAACAAAAAACAGTCAGTTGTTATTTTAAGACACGAAGGTCAGGTGTTCTGGAGTAGTTCTTGCAAGAACAGTATTGTCAAGTGCATTTGCAAAACCCATCAAGCACCATGATGAAACTGGCTCACATGAAGACCATCCCAGTAAAGCAAGACCAAAACTTACCTCTGCTGCAGAGGAGAAGTTCATTTAGAGTTACCAGCCTCAGAAATCACCAATTAACAGCACCTCAGATTAGAGCCGTTATGAAGGCTTTACAGAGCATCAGTGGCAGACATATCTCAATATCAACTGTTCAAACGAGATTATTGTGTATTTCGGCCGCCTTCAGCATTGTTTTACAATGTAGAAAGAAATAAACATCAGGAAAGACCACGGAATTTGAAGATGTGTCCAAACTTTTGACTGGTAGTGTAGTTAATTACCACAAAACATGATAATGTGTGCAGTAAACATGGCGATTGTGTGCAGTGACAGATAAAAGTGAATGTAAATAATGATAGGAATCACAGCTTGCAGTAGAAAAGAACAAAATTCCTGTGTGACCTCCAGATATTTTCAGATAAACTGTAGAGTAAAACAAATAGACTTCATGAATAAAAAGGAGCAAAATACTGCAGTGGTAATGAAATCATTTAATATCAACATACAAAGGAGGAAATACAAGAATCTGGTGAAATACAAAGGAAATGGAAGAGGAACCTTGGGATGTGGTAGCTAAATGGTTAAGGTGTTGGACTACTGATCAGAAGGTTGAACGTTTGAATCCCAGGTCCACCAAGCTGCCACTGCTGGACCCCTGAGCCAAATGCTGTAAACGTTAGTGTAATGAGGAACCTGAGAGCTTGCGGAAATATGAAAATGGAGGCTTTCTCATCAGTTATAAGGGGATGGATTGTTGTGACACCTAAGCTGGACTAGCAGCTCCAACAGTGATTCCAGAAAAGTTCAAAATAAAAGAACAGTAAACCCTGCAGTGCTCCTGACATCTGAGTGTAAATAAAATATATTATTGTCATTAATAAAAACTTAAATGATCCACTGAACTGAACAAAAACAAATTGTAAAGGTTTGAAATGAGAACCAAAAAAGCCCCAAGACCTCATTCCTCAGGTACTGTTACAGCATGCTGGCTGTCATGATGACCTGTGAATGAAGGAATGAGAAAGAAAAGCACATAATAAAAAAAATAAAGCATGTGTTTGTGCTGTTATATGTAAATAATCTATGATAAAGTTGTAATGAGGCCTGACACATTAAAGAATGATATTTGTAATGACCACAGAATAAATTAGTCCTGTTATGAGTTACATTGTACTGTAGCTATAAACATCACCATCCTGTCGATTTCTTTCAGCTGATCATAAGATGAAAATTGCAGCTTGTTATGTTACCAAGAAAACAAAAAAATGCCATGTCTTCTGTCCAGAAGACTTTACCATGGTTTGTGAACATTCGGACTGTTACAAAGCACTGACATTGAAGATTTCTTACATAAATCTTAAATAAGTCATTCAACACCTCCTGACTTACTGGACTCTAGAACAACATAATAATAATAACATAATAACATAATGTATAATAATGAACAGGAATTCATTTTATGTTTTATTTCTTGATTATTTATCATTTTCATGAAGTTCTTACCCCAAGCTTTGTAATATTTTACACCAAGAATGATGGTCACCAGCAGATATGGAGAGGCTGCCACTAGACTACTGATCAGTTTAAGTACTGACAGTGGAGCTTCTATATGGAAGAGGGTACACACACACACACACACACACTGAGCGAACAGACATTTCTGTAAAACTTGCCTGGTTAATGTTTATTTTGAGACTAAGTGAAAGAAAAGGAAAAGTGTAATTGTACCTGTTTGGGTTTCGGTACAGTTCAGTGTCTCTGTAGCAGAACTGGAGCTGACATTGTTAGCTGCAGTACAGTTCAGTGTAACAGCTCCTTCTGCTGGTGAAAGACTGAACTGCAGATGAGCTCCACTTGCAGTCTTATATCCACTCCACAGATAGGAAACACTCTCAGCTCCGAGCGCTGCACACTTCACATGAATATCACAGCTGTTTGTGGACATCAACCAAGTCTTCTCAATCTGCACAGTATACATATATACATATGTACATACAAACATATGTACACACAAAAAATGCATACAGTATACAGAAATATGTAACTATAACAACTCACCCAGAAATCATTGACAATTTTTCTAGTTTAAACTCAAGTACAAACAATCAGCTCAAATGAAGGGACAACTAGTTAAAACTTTCACAATCATTTTGTTTGTAATGAACTATTATAGATTTAAATAATCATATTTACTTTGAACAAGAACTTTAAATATTTGTGTTTGATGCCTTGGAATAATGCTAACTGCAGCCACTAAGAATGTCCCAGAATCTAAGGGTTGAAGATCTTCTATTGTTACTCCAATTCTGTTATATTCTTTCTTTAATCTTCCATTGAACTGTGATTCCAGAAATGTGTATTCTTTGTCTGTACTGCATTCAGCAAAAATGCTCTTATTGAAGCTCCACTGAACCGATAACACTGATTCTACTGGATATTGGAATGGAAGATCCAGAGAGCTCCCAGCTTTAAGCACCATCACTGTGTCTGCCAAAACACCACACATACCTGCAAGAGAGGAAAATATAGTAAATAGAAGTATATGTCAGAAACCTTCATGTCTGCTGGTGTAAGGATTGTTTGCTAGGTATAGCAATATTACTATCAGTCTGTAACTGTGCCAATCAATAAAACTCAGCTGGATCAGAATTTTTTCATTTTGTTCATTTTCTGTCATTTGTTTCAGTGTCATCTATAATAAATATAGTTAACTGGTGTTACATATGTGCAGTATATAACTGACTGTAAATTCAACCCCATACACCAGCAACTTTGCAACATTTCCAAATTCATTTGATACTCTGTGCCTTTGAGAACTGGTGCCTGTTCTCTTAATTTGCATATGTTGTTAGGTGTTGTGAGACTTAACATCATGCCTAATCATTCTGAATTTATAAAACAAATATTTAGATTTGGTTGTCAAGGGCCCCAATAGCCAGGGCCCCAGGCAAGTGCCCAACTAGCTAAGTCAGTAATCTATCCCCTGGACATAATGCACATTTAAGGCAAGTGAGATTTTCATGACATGAACCACAGACCAAATACATTTCTGCACATTCATGCAGTTCTCAAAGTTCCTCAAATGGTCAAATTTTTTTTTGCTCAAACGTAACTCACAAAGCAGGAATAGAACAAGAAAGTGGACCATCATGGAGGTCCTGAGGATTGGTTTGAAAATTTAGTTCATACCAATGCCTGAACCATATAGAGGTGTGTTTAGCAGATAATCCCCTAACAAAATATACAGGCGATCTGGATTCTCACAGAATAAAGTTCCTCATCCTCATTCACATCAAAACATTCACACAAAGACACAAATACTCACTCATGTGTCACTATAGGCAATTCCCTAGCTTGTTTATATTATTAGCTTCTACTCTGATGTGATCTAATGAAAAAAAAAGAACAGTTTTAGGAAGTTACAAAGTGAATGTTCAAAATAGCTTAATTTGCATTGTGTAGAAAAAGATATGTATCCATTTCTATCTTAGTACATACCCTGAAAAACACCAAACATCAGCACTCCAGCAAAGGAAACACAGTATCCGTTAAAGTCCTTCATTACTGAGTTACAATTCTTTGTCCTGCTGCAGCTTTACTTGACTCACCCTCAACATTAGCAAAAGATAGCAAAAGCACTTCCTCACTCAACACATATCTGAGGTTACTCAGTCTATAAATGTTTGCTGTGGGTAGATCAGGAAATGATACACAGAATGCTCTAGCTAGTATTAAATTTTTATTTTATATCTTGGTAGAACCACCTTTTATCTTTGGTTTAGTCCATGCCCACTTCCAGGTTAAATCTGAATACAGACACAGATTAAGGACATTTGGAACACTAAACATACATAATATAAACATAAACATAATACAAATACAGACACATGTATTGTGTTGCACCCTTGAAATTGGAACAATGTAAAAATGATGTGAAGTTTTTCACACATTATATAAATATCACATTACAAGGTGTTGCTACTGGAATAGCAGTATGTGATTAAACAGAATGTCACTATAGTCTCTCTGGTAGAATATAGAGAAGATTAATGGAGGTTTGTTCTCAGGATATTTTCTGCAGGTCATGGACAGACAATGGGACTTTTCCAGAATAATGCAAATATAAGAACAGTAAAATATACTGTGGTCCTGAGATCTGAGTGTAAATGCAAATTTTATACATAAAAAAAGGAAATTAGGGATATTTTTAAGCCAAAGTTTTTTTTTGCGGCTTCAGTAAAGTTGTGAAGTGGGAAATACAGACAGTCAAGTACTTATTAATGGCTGTTATGATGACTGAAGAGTGATTACACTTCAGTTTACAGATATCTTTGAACTTGTGTGGTTAAAGTTTAGTTTGAGACTATGGTGTTAACTCATCAGATGGAAAAATTTAATTGCACCTGTTTCAGGCTGTTCAGTGCTACAGTTATTAGCAAGTTAGAGTAATGGCTACTTCCATTGGTGAGAGACTGAACTGCAGCTGAACTCCACTCGCAATCTTAAGGACCTGCAGCAGGGGAAAACAACAATCAGGTTACAATAACAATGACAACTTCAATACTTAGGTTTATTTATTTATTTATTTATTTATTTATTTATTTATTTATTTATTTATTTATTTATTTGAAAGCCCATAGATTTATGCTTTATAGAGTATTTGAAGCATATATCAGGTTAACATGACAAGTGTGTTTTTAAATACAGTATATAGTAATTTCTAAATGATAAATCTTATCTACATTGTACCACTTTATATTCTTGTTTGCAGTAACCATATGGCTGATACATGTACTTCTGAAACACCAACATTTTTACCAGATTAAATTAGAAAGAAAGATAGAAAGTGATGAAACAAGATATAAGTAGAACAGTAGTGTCTTGTTAGTTTAGTGACAAATGACAAATACCAGTTAACTGTTTGAGAATATAAAACCTTAATTTTGTATTTTATTGAAAGCATAATGAACAGTGCATTATTATTTAATATTTGTAATAGCTCAGGATAGTTTTGTAATGGGATTTCAAGCGTCAAATATTTTAAAGCATGGTATTTTTAGTAATTAAACATTTTTTAAGAATGCCCATATTTGGCCACTTCCGTGTAAAAGCCATTTTAAGGAATTTAAATGCAAAAAAGCACCTACAGTGTTGTACATAGTGTCCTTTTTACATGCAGTTTATTGTTTGAAAGTGGTTTAGCGGCTTCCTCTCAAGAGCTCTGTCATGGACATTTATAGCGTTTCTGTTAAAACACGCACAGCTTAATAACGTGGATAAAGCCAAAGTGCACTGACATAAGGGAACATGTTTACTGTTTTATAAATTTCTCCTGCAAATTCTCTTTCACGTACATGTCATCACTTTACTACCTAGGGTTAATTAGTGTACAACAAGAGTTGCACATCCTCTTTTTCTGCCTGTTTTAATGGCAGTAACTCACTTCAGCTCCAGATAATAAGCAAGTAGATGAGGAAAAATGTAGTCAAATTTATACATAAGGAAGTGTCGCTGTTTCTTGTGGGTGAAATGGTCCGGATCTGAAAGCAGTCCTGATGTTTTTTCTAATAAAGCTGGTGAATGGGAAGTTGCGTTCTTGAAACTGACCTGAAGTCAGTGCACTGCCTCACTTCCTGTTGAGAGCTGCAGTGGTCTGTGTGCATCAAGTGAATAATGCACTGGTGACCACAAGGCTTCACACACTCTGCTTCAAATACAATAGAAGATATATGTACAAAGGGCAGTTATATGTTTTACTGCATGTTTTAAATGATTACGATCATTTTTATTCCACATGAACACTTTGTAGGATGCGGGTATTGATGTCATGGTATGTGCATTGTAAGTCTTAGTAATTATTCTTATCAAACATTTTGTCATACATAAAAAATCAGTGGTGGGGCTAATTCATAGACGTATACACAGATCACCCATAACATTATGACCTTGTACAGGTGACGTGAAGAAGACTGATTATCTCCTCATCATGGCACCTGTTAGTGGGTGGGATATATTAGTCAGCAAGTGAGCATTTTTCATGCTGTTCACAGCAGAGTGAAGGGAAGCACTGGTCATTAAAGCAAAGAATACAAAACACTGGCCATTTTCTATTTTATTTTCTAGTGGTATTTCTGAACAATTTAGTTCATTGATGTTAAACATGTGCATTATACCACTGACTATAAATTCAACCCCACACACCAGCAACATTTCCTATTTCAGATTCTCTGCCTTTGAACACTGGAGCCTGTTCTTTTAATTTGCTGATGTTAGATATTGTGAAACTTGGCATGGTGGACAATCAGTTAATCATGTGTTTTATATCAAAATATATTAAAGAAATATTTATATTTGGTTACCAATGACCTTTGTAGCCAGGTCCCCTAGTCAGATAGGTCCAGTCTATAATCCATTCCTTAGACATAAAATAACAAGCACATTTGTGGCCTGTAAGAGTTTGCTACTCTTCTGTCCTGTTGCAGCTCTACTGAGACTGTTGACTCAAAGCTAGCTGAAGACAGCAAAACCACTTCCTCACTTCTCACATATCTGAGGTTAGTTCATGCAAATGAAGGCAAATGACAACCCGTATGTAGCATGAACAGTTCTGCATACAATCTAATCATGTGAAGTGTATTAAAATGTGTATCAGGTGGTTTAGAGCTATTCTCACTTCTCTTGTTCTGCATCACTGATGCCCACTGTGGTTCTGCTGACATGCACTGCTAATAAAATGCTTAAACGTGCTTTACTCTGTGACATGCAAGTGTTCTACTCCCTTTTGTCAGCAGAATCATCTGGACTGTAAAATGGCATTTACACAGAATGCTTTGTCAAGTTTTTACCTTAAACCTTCTCTTTGTTTGTATCAGCTAAAACAGTACACACATTTACAGCAGGGGAAACATGCTAAAAAAAAGTGATCACAAAGCAGAGTAATTGAGTGGCCAACACCAGGGAGGCTGTAACCAACCCAACAGTGATTCCACCACCATGGAGGAATACATGGCATCAGGGACCTGCTACATTGGCAAGTGCATTGATGTTGTGATCTTCAAGATCATGCACTGCTGGAGACAAGAAACTCAGCCTTCCGTGCAGGTGACAAGGTGGACCTAAGAACAGCAAGGGCCAAACTGTGCCAGGGTATCTAGGCGATCACTAACTACAGGACCACTTCACCTGCCTGTGACACTGACCCTCCGGTGCAGTCAGGTGCAACTTCTTGCAAAATCTCCCCTCTATTTATCCTAGCACTACTGCATTACTAGCCTACTAGCCACCTCCTATCTACTTCTTTCTTAGAATTATTGACCTCTTTTGTCTTGCGTACAGTACATTCTTAGAAATTAAATACCCTCTAAAAATCCACTTATTTTATCTATCTATGTTCTATTTACCTGTCTCATAACATACTTGAACATTTGAATTTAATCTTCTACAAAAACTCGGAGTAAGACACAGACATAGTGCTAATTCACTTTCTTATTCATGCTGTTTGTCTAAGTGATGCTCTATTCCTTAATTTTACATTGTGAAAAGTTAGTTACTTAACATGTAACTCTTTCATAAAACTATAGAATTAAAATATATATACTTAATTGTTTAAAAATATTTGTATCCTTTCTTTGACTAAACCTTTAAGAACAGTGACCTTATATTTGAATAATTGATGCTATAGTGCTCTTTCTTTCTCCTTTTTTCTCTGTCATGCTCTCAATTTCCAGAAAGTTAATCATGATAATGTACACTAGAGCTAAGTTTGACAATAATCATTCATAAATGACATTTATCCAATGATCACAAAATTATCGTTTATCATCTATCAAAATTATCAACAGATTATTGCATTTAATTTTTGCATTTTACTTTTATAAAATAGATATGCAATCTAATTGATTAATCATTAAAGAGTGAGACAGAGCAAATGCAAATAACATCCTTTATTTTTCATTTGGCTTCAAATCTTTTACCTGACTTCAGCTAAAAAAAACTATGTGCCTATATAAGAACCTTATTTCCCTAGTCTTTGCACATTCAGCTCCAAGCTGGATTGTAAAATGGCATTTACAAAGAATGCTTTGCCCACCAAGTTTTTACCTTAAACCTTCTCTTTGTTTGTATCAGTTGAAACAGTACACACATTTACAGCAGGGGAAACATAATCTGGCCACATGTTGAAAAAAAAGCAGGGAGGCTGTAACCAGCCCAACAGTGATTCCACCACCCTGGAGGAATACATTCAATTTAATTCAATTCAATTCAATTTTAGTTGTATAGTGCTTTTAACAATGGACATTGTCTCAAAGCAGCTTTACAGAACATAAGAAACATCCTAGATGTTAGACAAAATCATCCCTAGTGAGCAGGCCTGTTGCAACTGTGGGAAGGAAAAACTCCATTAGATGGTATGAGGAAGAAACCTTGAGAGGAACCAGACTCAAAAGGGAACCCATCCTCATTTGGGTGACACCGGAGAGTGTGATTATAAATTATTATAAACACTGGAGAGTGTGATATGAACAAAGTCCTTTCTGCATTTATGTACAGTCTACAGTGTGATGCAGATACAGCATATGTAGCAGTGGCGGGCTGTGTATTTCACACCTAGGCCTTCACTGGTGTCCTTCCTGAATTAATCCACCTCTATACCATCATTATGATTTTCTACTCAGCCCTCCTAAAATTCTGCGATTCTCCATAAACTGTACACAAATTCATAATTGCCTCAGCTCCCTTTAAATTTTATATGAAAACAGGGGCCTCCCCATCTTTCAGCGTGTTCTTCAGTCGTCGCAGAGCTAGGATCAGAGGACAAGTGTGTGTGTGTGTGTGTGTGTGTGAGTGTGTGAGGAAGATTCGTATTTGGCTTGTTCAGTACTCAAATGTTATACACATCTATGCAAGTGGAATGCTGCAATAAGTTTACCATCCTACCCTGTTAGTCAAACCTTTTATTTATTTATTACTATTATACCCTCATTGGGGGCTGAGCCCCCCCTAAATGAAAATTCTAGAATCGCCTGTGGACAATAGATACTAAGCAGCTGTTAAATAACAAAGTAAAAAAAAGAAATTAGGCTACAGTATTTCACACCTAACAAGGAATATTCAATTTTATTACAGTTACTTTTCTCAAAAAAGACATTCTTGATGCCTTATGCAGCAAACTGCAATCTCCAGAGGACGCAGCAGTGCAACCAAGAGAAATGTATGAAATCTATGAAATGTAGATAATACACTACTATGAATAATTTAATACACATTCATGGGAAAATATATTAAATATATTAAAATGCAAGTCAGTGATTCAGATCACTGCTGTTTAGGCCAGCAGAGATGGCCTTGCTGCACCTGACGGCCCACCACTGATACGTAGAATGTTATTGTGTGTGTCGTCTTTAAAGTCCACTTAGGGTTGGCCTCATTGCTTTAAATACCCAAATCCTCATGAAGCAGAATCCAGCTGGAGCAGGTCCATCTCTGGATGCCTCAGGATCCTCGCAGGGTTGGCCTCTTCTTTGGAATGGGTAGAGAAAGGGAAACAAGTGGAAATGAATTTGTGTAGCTGCTGTTCATAATATTAGCAAGCACTAGATGATAATGTGCATTTAATCAGATGTACTGGAGTGCAAGGTTATAAGATCTTTTATGTGTATGCCTGGCTAAAGAGATATGTCTTTAATCTATGTTTGAACTGGGAGGCTGCGCCTGAACCCCGAACACTGTCAGGACTTTGATATTCTGGGAACTACCAGAAGTCCAGAGTTTTGTGATCTTAAGGAGTGTGTTGGATTGTAGCATGTTAGAAGACTGGTTAGATATGTGGGAGCTAAACCATTTAGAGCCTTGTACGTAAGTAGTGATAGTTTGTAATCAATTCTAAACTTAACAGGTAGCCAGTGCAGGGATGATAATATTGAGGTTATATGTTCATATTTCTTGATCTGGTAAGAACTCTGGCTGCTGATTAAATTAGAGTAAGCTTGGCAATATTTCTAATGTGGAAAAAGGCAGTTTTTGTAATATTGGAAATATGATTTTCAAAGGACAAGTTGCTGTCTAATATTATGCCCAGGTCTTTCACTCTCGAGCTAGTAGTAATAGTACATCCTTCTAAATGCAAGTTGAATTGTGAGAGCTTCTGAGTACTGGTTTTTAGACCAATAAGTAATATCTCTGTCTTTATCGGGATTTAGTAATAGAAAATTATAGGTCATCCAATCTTTTATATCTTTAACACACTCAGCTGATCTAGACACTTTAGATATTTCATCTGGTTTTGATAATTGGGTATCGTTCCAACAATGAAAACTAATCCCATGTATTCTAATGATGTTACCGAAGGGAAGCGCATGTACATTGAAAACAGCAGAGGTCCTAAAACTGACCCTTGTGGGACCCCATATTTCACTGGCATTACACTGGCCAGTTCTCCATTTAAATCTACAAAATGGTGTCAATCAGAGAGGTAGACCATTTTAATGCCTGTCCCTGAATACCTACGTGATTTTGTAAGCAATTTACGAGAATGTCATGATCTTTAGTGTCGAATGCAGCACGAAGATGAAGTAAGACTAATATTGAGATGTAGCCTTGGTCCGAAGCTAAAAACAAGTCATTTGTGATTTTAACTAGCGCAGTTAGGAGCATAATTGAGCAGACACCACCTTTTCTAATATTTTAGACATAAATAGAAGGTTTGAAATTGGTCTGTAATTTGATAATTCATAAAGGTCTAGTTTAGGTTTTTTAAGAAGAGGCTTAATAACTGCCAACTTGAGAGGCTTAGGGACTTGACCTAAAGATAACGAGGAATTTATAATGTTGTGAAGAGGCTCTCCAGCTGTATCACTTTTTTCAAAAATTTAGTTGGAATTGGATCTAACAAACATATCTACCTACACAATGGACATTATTATATATGACATAGACACTCTTATTTCTATTGGTTTACAATCTACTCACCTACCTGTACTGCCATTTTTAATCCTGGACTCATGCTGGCCGAGTGAGATTCTGAGGAACAAAGGATGTGACCTGAAGCGGTAAACGAGGGGCAAACAAGCTGGCGTCAGGAACAGGTTAAGGGCATGCACACACCGGGCTCCCTTGCCTAGCATCTTGTTAGCCAATGTCCAGTCTCTGGAAAAAAAGCTCGATGACCTCAGGGCCAGGGTAAATTTCCAGAGAGACATTCGGGACTGCAACCTTCTCTGCTTCACCGAGACATGGCTGAATCCAGCGGTACCAGACCGAGAGGTCACACGCTTGACAGACCAATCAGTGGCCGCTCTACGAGACACTTTGGTTGATGCAGACTGGGACATGTTTAGGCGCAGCTCTGATGATGTCAACGAGTTTACAGAAGCGGTTGTGGGATTTATCGGGAAATTAGCGGGTGACACAGTTCACAAAACTCTCATCAGAAGAGTCGGGGCTCGCCAGTGGGAACATGGATGAGTATAAAACTGCATCCTACAGCTTGCGCAGAGTGGTGAAGGAGGCGAAGCAGTGCTACAGAAAGAAACTAGAGTCATAATTTTATCAAAGTGGCTCTAAGAGTCTGTGGCCAAAATTCATTGTGTCTGCTGGCAGATGTACCATTGAATGAATGTTGTACACCATGAAATGAGTCATGAGTCATCAGCTTAGTGCTATAGCTATTGTATTCCACTGCCAAGTAAGGTTAAAGAAGAAGGCCCAAGGCAACACTGAATGTCATGAAATAGTCAGAGAACTGGTTAATTTATCATATTTTTTATTATTTCTATTACTTGTTAGTTTTTATATTTCTATTTTTCTTTAAATCTTTATTTATCTATTCCCTTAATACAGATAAAACAGACAAATTAGTAGATTAATGAATTAATACAACAAATAAATTAATTCAGCAACTTATTACAACATGTTTTAATTACTGTCCTCTTTAGCCTATTTGTTTGCCATGAGGAAGACATTGCCTGACAAATCAGGAGATTGGTACAATGATGTAAGTTTGGTAGGTGTGTTGCGTGTATTGTGTGTGTGTATTTGTGTGTGTGTGTGTGAAACAGAGAGAGAGATAGATAGATAGATAGATAGATAGATAGATAGATAGATAGATAGATAGATAGATAGATAGATAGATAGATAGATAGATAGAGAGCAGAGCAGGGGGGGGGGGGGGGGGTAAGCTTATGCAGGATGGCAAATAAAGTATTTTTTTTTATCTACTTTTTCAACCATTATGGCAGTTCTTGTCAGCTGCCATTCCGGGATGAGATGCCATTCCGGGATGAGATATCATAGTTTTTATTATTTCTATTACTTGTTAGTTTTTATATTTCTATTTTTCTTTAAATCTTTATTTATTTATTCCCTAAATACAGATAAAACAAACAGACAAATTAGTAGATTAATTATTTGAACAACTTATTTTACAACAACATGTTTTGATTCCTGTCCTCTTTGGCCTATTTGTTTGCCATTTGGAAGACATTGCTTAACAAGAAGGTTTTCAAATGGGAATACACTGCAAGCATCAAGACTGACAAAATTCATTGTGTCTGCTGGCAGATGTACCATTGAATGAATGTTGTATATATAGCTCTTTTGTTTTCACAGCAAAATAAGTCATCAGCTCAGTGCTATAGCTGTTGTATTCCACTGCCAAGTAAGGTTAAAGAAGAAGGCCCAAGGCAACACTGAAGGTCATGAAATAGTCATAGAACTGGTGAGCCGGAATTCCCTTTAATGCAGTCTTGCCAGTGTACCCAGCAAACTGCTGCAGTTCAATTGTTTTCCAGATGTTTTCTATGTTTTCTAGATGCCTTGGTTTTCTTGAAATAATTCTTACTATCCACCTCTGGGTAACAGTTACCCACAAAACAGTTTTTCCCTTATATACAATTAGCAGTGGCGTGCAGTTGAAAGGGGTTGGTATGAAGGGAAAAGGACCCCACCACATACACACTGATGTCTCCATACAGCCGTGCAACCAAGGCTGCAAGTGAGTGTGTGTGCACAAGGGAGATGTAAGGTACTTGAACAACCTATTTCTCCTAGCAGAATGTCCATAACAAAGTGGGTTAAAGGCCAAGCTAATTGGCTACTAGTTAATCCTATAGTTGTTTATATCCTATAGTTGTTTATACATAGATATCCCATTTAACTGCTCTCGACACATCGAGATTCAAGATTCGAGAAGCTTTTATTGTCATTTCAACCACATATAGCTGACGCAGTGCATAGTGAAATGAAACAACGTTTCTCCAGGACCCTGGTGCTACATAAACATACAACATAAAGTTCAAACACAAAAACACAACAAAGAGCTATGACATAAGTTTGTCTTAGACACATAATGTGCAAAGTGTACAACTGGGTTCAAACAGAGTAAAGACAAGACAGTGTAAAAACAACAAGTACAAAAAGCAACACAAAAAACAGGACACTTAGCATCAAAAAAGAACATGTGCAATGAAATTGAAATGAAATAAAATGAAATAAGGTAACTAATAACATTGGAAACATACATATATACTGTATGTATAGTGGCCTGACACACATATTGTGCAAAAAATGCAGTAGCAGCGTTTCACGTAATGCAAGTATAAGTAAAGATAAACATAAACATAGCAGCGGATGAAATATTAACGGGGTTGAGGTAGTGCAATAAGTAATGAATAATATGTCTGTTCACACAGGTGAGAGAGAGAGAGAGAGAGAGAGTGTGTGTGTGTGTGTGTGTGTATGTATGAGAGAGAGAGAGAGAGAGAGAGAGAGAGAGAGAGAAAGAGAGAGTTATGTACAGTTCAGTCCTGGGTGTGTGTGTATGAGTGTGAGAGAGAGAGAGAGATTTTGTACAATTCAGTCCTGGGTGTTGAGGTGTCTGATGGCTTGAGGGAAGAAACTGGTCTGGTTGTGAGGGCCCGAATGCTTCGGTACCTCATTCCAGATGGCAGGAGGGCAAAGAGTGTCTGTGAGGGGTGTGTGGGGTGATCCACAATGCTGTATGCTTTGCAGATGCAGAGTGTAGTGTAAATATCCGTGATAGAGGGGAGAGAGACTCCAATGATCTTTTCAGCTGTCCTCACTATCCGCTGAAGGATCTTGTGATCCGAGACGGTGCAGTTCCCAAACCAGGCAGTGATGCAGCTGCTCAGGACACTCTCAATGGTCCCTCTGTAGACTCAGTCAGGATGGGGGAGGGAGATGGGCTTTCCTCAGCCTCCTCAGGAAGTAGAGGCACTGCTGGGCTTTCTTGCTGATTGAGCTGGGGTTAAGTGACTGGGTGAAATTCTCTGCCAGATGAACACCAAGGAATTTGGTGCTCTTGACGATCTCCACAGAGGATCCATCGATGAATAGCGGAGAGTGGTCATTCTGTGCTCTCCTGAAGTCAACAACCATTACTTTAGTCTTGTCAACGTTCAGGGACAGGTTGTTGGCCTTATACCAGGCTGTTAGCTGTTCCTCTCTGTATGCTGACTCATTGTTCTTGCTGATGAGACCCACCGCAGTCGTGTCATCTGCGAACTTGATGATGTGGTTGGAGCTGTGCATTATGTGAGTCAGCAGAGTGAACAGAAGTGGACAGAGGACACAGCCCTATGGAGCTCCAGTCAGATGGAGGGTTGTGGTGATGGCATCGTCCAGTGAGGGTGGTAGTTGTGTCTTGATTTGCCTCATGACAAGCCTCTCAAAGCATTTCATCACAATTGGTGTGAGTGAGACAATAGTCATTGTGGCAGGAAACCGTAGACTTCTTAGGCACAGGGACGATTGTTGTTGTCTTGAGGCACATTGGAACAATAGAGCTGCTCAGGGAGATGTTGAAGATGTCAGTGAAGACATCCACTAGCTGATCTGCACATTCCCTGAGCACTCTGCCAGGAATGTTGTCTGGTCCAGCAGCCTTCCGTGAGTTGACTCTGCATAGAGTTCTTTTCACGTCAGCTGTGGAAAGACAGAGCACCTGGTCATTAGGAGGTGGGATGGTCTATCTTGCTGTTACATTGTTCTGTGCTTTGAACCGAGCATAGAAGTCGTTCAGCGCGTCTGGAAGGGAGGTGTCATTGTCACAGGCAGGTGATGTTGTCCTGTAGTTGGTGATTGCCTGGATGCCCTGCCACATGCACAGGGTGTCTCCGCTGTCTTGAATGTGGCCGTGGATTCTCTGGGCATGTGTGCACTTCGCCTCTCTGATGGCTTGGGACAGTTTGGCTGCCTTGTCCCCTGCTCTGAAGGCGGAGTCTCTGGACTTCAGGAGATGACGCACTTTTGCAGTCATCCATGGCTTCTGGTTGGAGTGTGTGGTGATGGCCTTGGAGTGTGGTGGCAAGTCTGCACTCTGACTTAAAATAATTAACAAACTACACACGGACACAATGGTGCAAATTAAAGCAAAGAGATAAGAAAGGAATTTTTTATTTTGCCACGGCAAAAGGCATCTCAAACACAGTGCAACAAGATTACACAGTGGAGAGGCAAAGGCCTCTTTCATGGGTCCCCCTTATATAAAACTTATATATTTATATACTTATATATTTTAGGTGCATCCTAAACCAAATGTATACATGACCAATAGCACGAAACTTTTGTAGAATGGTACATCCCCCTTCCATAAAAGGAGCTATAGCATATAGAAAGACAAGATATACAATGTTCTTGCATTCCACAGGTAGAGTCGCTCCTGATAATGACAGCCACCTGGTTAAACATCTTCCTTTACACACACACACACACACACCCCAAAATTCAACAAAGGGTTACTTGTTTATCTATGTTACTTGTTAAAATTTCTATTACATTTCCCTCCTTTTTGTCCTTAAGGACAAACTAAATATATGAAATTTTAACATATTTACTCTAAGCATTTCACAGACAGATTTAGACCAACATCAGACATCATCATTTCCCTTGGCTTTCCAATGATGCCTTCATCAACTAAAACTTAAAAAATAGTTACTCTGCTTTTTCTTGAGAGAGGAGAAACCCCTCTAATTTTCCTTTTTTGCAAGTCAGGAAATCAGAATCAGCATAAATGAAAAGCATAACACAAAACATATTAGGATAACAAAACAAAACACTCATTCTAAGCTAAATTAATTTTTACCATTTGTCAACTCAGGATCATAGTCTGCTTGTGTCAGGTCTGGTGGAAAATCAATGTCTCGAAACTGCTCTCTCCATTCATCAAATCTGTCCGCCGTTTGTTGTAAGAGTTGACACTCTACTTTCCTGTTGAGTGTTGAGGCAACTAATCGTTGTAGAGTGGTAGACACCAACTGACAGATGCAGAAAATACACATCAGAGCTAGAAGTCCGATCACTATTATGGGCAGCAGTGTATGCACCAACCAGTATCCCCAGCCTCCCTAAAAGGCCATGAACCAACTGAACCATGAATTGGCCGCTTGTGGTGGGGGTCTAATTACATTCTTCATGTGGATGAGCATCTCTGTAACATTAGCAGACACATCTGGTATGTTAAAACAACACGAGATGTCAAGCATTTTGCACACTCCTCCTTTCTCTCGAGGAAATGGGTTTACACATGATATACCACTTGGGGTGTCCAAACCGTGTGCACAGGAGTGTTGTCTTTTTGAATTTCACCTTTTTGTATCTCAGTAGCAGGATTCTTAGAATGTCTCTCAGATGATTCCTATGAACAACACCAAACTTTAAGTGAACCTTCACCTTTTTTGACGTATATTGGTGCTCAGAGTGCAGGCTCTGCCCTTACGCACTTGTTCCACCTCACCGAGGCTCTGGAACACTATCTGTTAGGGTTGTCTTGCTAAGTGTTGGTGTTAGAGATTTTTTGTAGATTTCATCTAGATACCAACAATTCTACCACATGGGGTGGTTACGGTGAACCTTTACTCTCCCCAAGTTCCTGATCCGGTACTGGTACCCGATTACAGTGACTGGCATGTATCCACATTGCTCTCTCTGCTATCTTCACAGCAGTGGGTGTAGTCAGCAGAACCTGGAACGGCCAATGCTTAGCCTTCCAATTGTTCCTTCTGAAGTCTTTTACCACGATCCACTCACCAGGCTTCAGGTCATGCAAGGTGTCTGCGTGCAGTTTAGGAAGGGCGTCATTCACTTGCCTGTGAATATCACATAACACAGAAGACAAATTTATGCAATTGTTCAACATTTGATCTTCACATTTGCTGATACTGTGTCTCTGGCTTCCTGGAAAACCCACTCCTATGGTAAATGGCCTGCCAAAAAGGATTTCAAATGGACTCAGGTTAGCTCTCCCTCTTGCTTGTGCTCACATGTACATCAACACTATTGGGAGGGCTTTGACCCATGACAAACCTGTCTCAGCACAGCATTTTGCCAATTTATTTTTTAATGTGCCATTCTCCCTTTCTACTGCTCTACCACTAGCTGGGTGATAGGCACAGTGCTGTTTCAGGTTGATCCCTAAGTATTCACTGACTTTCTGTAATGCCTGATTCACGAATGGGGTACCATTATCACTACCAATACTTTCAGGAATTCCCCACCGTGGAATTATTTCAGTGAGTAGTGAGTACTGCACTAGCATACTGCTTAGCCTCTACCCATTTAGAGAACATATCTACTATAACCAGACAATACTTCTTACCCTCACTAGGTGTTAACTGAATAAAGTCCATTTGTAAGTGTTCAAGTGGCCTTTGTGGTGGTGGATGTGTGCTCTGAGTAATCGGAATGCCTCTCCCAACGTTGTTTGTTGCACATATGACAAAGCGTTCACAAAATTTTTGGGAGTAGTTAGTAAAGCCTATAACATGCCAGTGTTTCCTTATTTCTGTTACCATCCCTCCTTTTGACACGTGGTCTTTACCATGTGTCAATTTAACATAAAAAGGAAACAGTTTCTTCGGTAAACACGGTTTTCCTGTTGGTCCATACCAAACACCTTCTTTTTGGACACATCCCAACTGCCTCCAGCATTGTTTCTCCTCACGATCACCCATACCCTGTAATTCAGTGAGACTTATAGTAGGAGCAGACGGTATAGTCATGATATTTGTATTTCGTTACTGTTCAGGTTATTTTGCTGCTGCCTTTGCCGCTGCATCAGCTTTGGCATTACCTGTGGAAATAGGGTCATTACAACGCATATGTGCTTCACATTTACATACTGCAATAACTTTTGGAAGTAGGATTGCGTACAGGAGATCAGCTATCAGGCCATGGTGCGCGATAAGCTTGCCCAAGGAGGTCAAAAAACCCCTATGCTTCCATAATGTTGCAAAATCATGTGTGACGCCAAAGGCGTACCTGCTATCAGTGTAAATATTCAGAGTCTTACCCTCTGCCACTTTACAGGCCTCTATGAGGGCAGTGAGTTCCGCCGCCTGTGCTGAGTAATGAGACGGAAGTTCACCTGAAAGTAGAATTTCATTCTGAGTTACTACTGCAAACCCTACGCAGTTTTGACTGGTTTCTGAGCCCCTGGATGCTGATCCATCCACAAATAGTTCCAGATCAGGGTTGATCAGCAGTATCTCCTGTAAATCAGGTCTTGGACTACAAACTTCATTAATCACACAATCATGAGGCTGTCCATCCTTCTCTGTGGGAAGAAAAGTGGCAGGGTGAAGAGTTGTGCACCGTTTAACTGTGACATTCGACATTTCTAACAGTACAGTGTTATATCTCAACCACCGAGCGGCTGTCATGTGTGCTGGCTTTTGTTCTAAAAGCAGTTGCGACACTGCATGTGGTACCAACAAAGTTAATTCGCTGTAGCCTACAATATCTCGTGAGGCATTAACAGCTTTCTCTGCTACAGCCACTGCTCTAAGACACATAGGAAGTCCTGCTGCTACCGGATCTAGCTTTGCCAAGAAGTAAGCCACTGTTTACAGCCTACCCCCATGCTCTTGAAGTAAAACAGATGTCATGCACCCCTCTTTTTCGTCCACAGTCTGTATAAATGGTCTCATCGGGTCAGGAATACCCAATGTGGGTGTCATCTGTAATGTCTGTTTCAGTCGTTCAAATTCAGCGTTTGCAGTCTCAGTCCACGTCACTTTGCTGTGTGCTTGCAGGCCTTGTCCATGAGCAATAGCACTCAGCGCTGCCTCTAATACAGCATAATCGGGTATGAACATCCTACAGTATGAATACATACCCAAGAATGACATTAACTGTTTTTTAGTATCCGTTTTGGGACTTTTCTGTATTGCTTCCACTCTACTTGACTCAAGTCTTTTACCTTCTGCAGAAATTAAATGTCCTAGGAACTTCACTTCTTGTTGTACAAATTGCAGTTTTGACAGGCTTGCTTTATGTCCTTCTTTAGCAAGGTGACAGCAATTTAATGGTGTCTTTTTCACACTGCTCTTTGGTCGGTGCGGCCAAAAGAATGTCATCTACATACTGAAGCAAGACAGATTTCTCAGTTAGCTGCAGTGTATCTAAACTGTTCTTTAATGCTTCATTATAGATTGTAGGTGACTCACAATAGCCCTGACATAAGCATATGAAAGTATAGGCTTTTCCATTAAAGGAAAATGCAAATCAAAATAGACAATCTGGATGTACGGGTACACTAAAGAATGCATTAGCTATATCGACAACAGAGAACCATGCACTGTCAACTGGAATTTGGGACAAGATAGTGTATGGGTTAGGAACATTAGGTGCTCGTTGGATCACAGCATCATTAACCACTTTCAAATCTTGTACAAATCTCCACTCATCCGGCTCCCCTGGAGATCATATTTTTCTTACTGGGAAGATGTTGTGCTGTTCACACAGGAGACATCTCAGATGGCACTATAACTCCAGATTTTAATAGAGAATTAAACACCGGTGTTATTCCTGCTGTAGCTTCTGGTTTTAGGGGATATTGAGGTCTCTTTGGCCTACAATCCGATTTTGGTGATCACTGGAGGGCAATTTTTAATCAGACCTACATCATATTTTCCACTCAACAATTCCTTGGGCACTTTTTGTAGTCGTACATCTGAAAGTTTCAATTTAGGTAGGGCCAAGTCGGTTTTGTACCATGGGTTGGGATCTGTCCTGTCATCAGGAAGGATCACCACGCCTCTCTCAGCTCTAGCCAGCAAATTTAGTGCTGTGCTATATGCATTTAGTTTTGGGCTGTAAAGAACAGCTGGCTGCTCAGTTGGTTCCCAATCATGACTTTGAGTAGCCTGTAACATCCATTCTCCCAAAAATTCCCACTCATCATTGACAGATTTGGGTAGAGAGAGATGTGGAGATCCATGATTCATTTGGAATGGGTGTGGATGACTAGCCCAAACTGAAACCCGAGATAAATCTACCTCTACAGCACATCTGTGTTCATTCCATATCACATGCTTCAATATCAATATGTCTGGCCTATCTAACTTCCTGTACCATTCTTTCTCATAACTCTCATGTGGTTCGTGTCTGTGTATGTGCGCAGTACAGTGCAGCGCAGCGCTTTCGGTGTCGTGTAGTCTGTGTGAGAAAAGGAGGTAAAAGTTTTTGCTTTCTCTACTAAAGAGTATTTATCATCAGTGAAAGAGGAATTGCTTTCAACAGAGATCTATACTGTGCTGTACACACACACACACACAAAAATTGTCCTGTTTGCACACATATGTCACTTTATATTAGACTTTACACTTATATTGATCCTGTTCACATGTTAACCATACTATTTGCACTCACTGTCAACACTATTCTTTTGCACAGAGTCGGTCTATATGTTGTTTGTCTGCACTGTCTTGTCTTGTTATCCTGTGCACTTCTGTTGTATGTCTAGTTTTTCTTGCACCTTAAGTATAGTTTAGTTTATCTCTATGTTTAGCTCTATGTTTGTCTGCATCACTGTACTTTGTCTTTGTTATGTGTAGCACCTCTGGTCTAGGAGGAACGTTGTTTCACTTCACTGTGTACTGCATCAGCTATATATGGTTGAAGTGACAATAAAGCTTCTTTGACTTTTGACTTGACTTTGAATTGATTACTCAGTTCCCATTCATACACATAGAGCAGGGGTCTGGGATCATATTTTACAAAGCAGGAGTTATCTCCCCATTCTATCCTAAGGCCTAGTGATAGTGAATGATCAAATTTAAATTTAGTTTGCACATCAAATCTCGACCCAACAGATTTATTGGGCAACACTCAGAAATTAAAAAAGAGAATTCAAATTCTCTCTGTGTAGTTACTATCTCACATTTTAAGGGTACAGAGAATGTCTCAATTACTGACATCCCCGATGCTCCTGTAGTACACAGAGATTGATTGCTCATTCTAGGTGAAGTAGAAAATTCACATAATCGTATCACAGAATGCCCTGCTCCTGAGTCAACTAGAAACTGTATTGGTATTTGCTCAACAAGTGATGTTTTCACAGGCATTTTCTTAAATTCCGGTTCATGATATTTAGCATAAGTTTTATTCGTAGGTGAAATAGCAGACTCTGATAGACATTGGATTAGTGACAGGTGTAAATGGAATAGTTAGCTTAAGCTTTTCTTCATTGCATTGCACAAAAAGATCAGAATTACCCTTCCCTGGCTGCTCACCCATCCCGACCCAACCAAACCTCATGTTTCTGTGTTCTCTTTCCCCCCGCAATGTCTCTTCGGACAGTCTCGTATCCAGTGGTCTGTTTTTCCAGACAGGAAACATCCACTCTGGAATCCAGGCTTGCCCTGTCCTCGACCTCTACCTCTGCCACGGCCCCTCCCTCTGTAAACATCTCCTTGAGCCTCAGATAATTGAACCATAGTAAGACGGTGTTTCATTTCTGTTCTTTTTTCTTTCCCTTTTTGTCTTTCAGCATTCCACAACTTCTCTGCGTGCACAGCATGTTGTTCAATCAGAGATAACTTTCCAGTGTCCCAAGTAATGCATGTTTGTTTGAACCTGTTCTTTACCGAACTTCCGACCTCCCACTTCTCTTGGATCCGGGAGTTATTTCTGCACGTCTTCTATGTCATTTGATCCCCATGGGTGATACACAAGAGCAGTCCTCCCTCTGGGCCAGCTACCTCTACCATAGGCATCTGAATGTCATCAGTTCTTGAGTGAGACGATCCGCGTCGGCCATCAGGAACAGCCTCGGCATCATGCTCATTGAATGTGCTGGAAATTGGATCATCTGGTCTCGTTTCCTTCAGAATCCCCTTTTGCGTTCAGCCACGGGTATGATAGCACACAGAGGAGTAAGGGGTAGAGGCTCCAGGTCCCATATAACAGGGAGGAGGGTCCCGCTCAGCTGCTGTGGATGGTTGACGTGCGGAAGCGTGCAGTTGGATGGGTTGTCTGTGTCTTTGAGGTCTGGGAGGGCAGCTGTCCTGGTCTGGGTATACAAGAGATTTAGTACACTGAACAAAGGAAGATTGAAAGTTAGTTTGTGCATTTGTTTTGCACGCTCTGGTTTGGGCTTTAGTTGCCCACATATTATACACAACCCAGTCTACTTCTCTTCTCCTTTTCCCTTTTTTTCTTTGAAGCCTCACATTCTTGTAACTTTTCTCTCAACTTTTCTAATTGTCTTTCATTAAAAGTACCTTTCTCTGGAAACCCACAGTCCATCACCCACATATGATATTGTGATACAGAACCAGGCCTATAATTAGTTATCATAAATTGAACATTGGGATGCTTACATGCCTTCAAGAAATCATCACTCTTATCCTTACTTTCCCCACTACCCATTGTCCGTGTTGGTTCCTGTATTCTCTCAGCAGTCGATCAACAGACAAATTTACCTCTTTTAGCCTGATTTTACCTGCGCAGGTCACTCAGCTATGCTCGTCAGCACCAGTGATGGCTTTCCTCAAAGTCCGCTGAAAGTAGTTACAACATCAATATATACTACCATAGTATATAGTTAGTTTCCAGAACTATTCATGTAACTTTACCGGTTCCCAGAACCATTGGCCAGAATCCAAGCTTAAATTCTGCCTACCTGAAGCCGATTGTCTGAAGATGGAAAGAGCGAGAGTTTAAATAAATTAAAATCTTAACACCTAATTCCAGATCCCTTCACTGGGGCAGTCTCGTGATTGTCCAGATCTCTCCCCACCAGTAGTCAATTGTGTGGTCCGACGAAGTAACTGTCTTCGGGTTGGTCCGGACCAGACCGATCAGGGATCAACCCCGAGACGTACTCAGACGAGCGATCTCGGTGGAACCTCCAGAAATGTGGTGGCAAGTCTGCACTCTGACTTGAAATAATTAACAAACTACACACGGACACAATGGTGCAAATTAAAGCAAAGAGATAAGAAAGGAATTTTTTATTTTGCCATGGCAAAAGGCATCTCAAACACAGTGCAACAAGATTACACAGTGGAGAGGCAAAGGCCTCTTTCATGGGTCCCCCTTATATAGAACTTTTAGGTGCATCCTAAACCAAATGTATATGTGAACAACAGCACGAAACTCTTGTAGAATGGTACATACCCCTTCCATAAAAGGAGCTATAGCATATAGAAAGACAAGATATACAATGTTCTTGCAGTCCACGAGTAGAGTCGCTCCTGATAATGACAGACACCTGGTTAAACATCTTCCTTTCCACACACACACACACCCCAAACTTCAACAAAGGTTTACTTGTTCATCTATGTTACTTGTTAAAATTTCTACTACAGGAGACAATCACATCATTGATGCACTTGCTGAGGTAGCCGGTCACTGATGCTGTGTACTCCTCCAAGTTGATAGAGTCACCGTTGGTTGCAGCCTCCCTGAACTTTTTCCAGTCAGTGCACTCAAAACAGTCCTGAAGAGCAGAGGTGGCTCCTGCTAGCCAGATTTTAACCTGTTTCAGAACCAGTTTAGAGCGTCTGACAAGCGTCTGTATGCTAGAATCAACATAACAGAGATGTGGTCTGAGTAGCTGAGGTGGGGGGCGGGGCTCTGCATGGTACGCACTGGGAATGTTTGTGTAAACAAGATCCAGCGTGTTTGACCCCTCTCGTTGCAAAGTCTACATGCTAATGGAATTTCGGGAGCACTGTTTTGATATTTGTATGATTAAAATCTCCGGCGATAATAAACAGTCCGGCAGGGTGAGCATTCTGCAGCTTGCTAATAGCTCCGTAGAGCTCACACAGAGCCTCCTTAGCATTAGTGCTGGGGGGTACTAATGCTAAGTACACTCCAAAAATGAAAGCGGTAGTGAATTCACATGGTAAATAAAATGGTCTGCATCTAACAGTCACAAACTCCACTAGCAATGATCAGTAATTAGAAACAAGCACAGAGTCCTTGAACCATTCCGTGATGATGTAAACACACACACTGCCACCGCGAGTCTTACCACAAAGAGCTGCATTCCTATCGGCACGAAACGCTGTGAGCCCGGTTAGCTGAATGGCAGCATCCGGAACTCTGTCGCTGAGCCACATCTCCATAAAAACAAAAATGCAGTCTCTGAATTTTAATGTCAGTTTATTGTCCAGTGGGCAGACGTTGGACAAAATGATGGACGGGAGAACCGACCGGCTAGGGTTTGTTTTTAGTCTAGCACAACATGATTTAGCACATGTATTTGGCAAATATTTGTCAGGTGATGTATGTGTGGTAATGATAATATGCTTATACACAGTTGTGAGTAGTTCCAACACTTTACATTCCTTAATCTAACAGACCTGAATCATCTCATCAGTTGACTAGTAAATTGCTTCCAGACCTGAAATAGATGCTTCTGCTGGGGCCTTCTAGGAAAAGGAGTCAGCAAACACTAATAACATTGTGCATGAGCGCCCTCTACTGCCTGAGTATGGTAATAAAATATTTTCTTTGGCTTGTGGAACTATGTAACTGATTGTAATTTGGCTGAATGAAATTAAACTCAATTGTGCACACACGATTTCGTTGGAGGAATGTATGTGTGTACATCAAAAATAATATAACTTAGTTTCAGCTGTGAATGTTTGGATTTTTAACATGTCTCCATCATTAATGCATGTTTACCTCAAATTGCATACATTTAATGTTTTTGCTGAGTTCCTTTATCAAAAAATGTAAATAAGATTTAGCATTTAGAAAGTAATATAAATTGTATTTACAAACACACTTGTCATGTTGACCTGATATGCTTCAAATACTGTAAAAACATAAATATATTGGCTTTAAAAATAAATCTAAAATAAAAAATAAACACATTTAATAAATTTCATACTTAAATTCCATACTAAACAAAGTACAATACTATTATTTATTAGATTTAACTATATATATATATATATTAAGTTATTTAAAAGAAATTTAGCCATAATACTAATACTTAGAAACACTCTTAACTGAAATATGAGGACAGAAGGCAAGACAAATCCCTAGGAAGAAGTATAGACAATAATCCCAATCTGGCATGGGCAGGAAGAGCAGTCTCTCAGAAAGCCACAATAATACTCGCCACTGATTCTGATGAGTGAGGGTGCTAAATAGTGTCCAGGAGGTTGGTGCATCCGTACATAAGTATCCTCAAGCTGAAGTTAATGTATGTGTACTTAAACAAACTTATCTGCTTAATATAGCTATTGTGGATGACTTACCAGCTGACATGATTTTGGGCAGAGATTTACCAGTACTTACCAGCTTGTTAAATTTTAACAAAGGCTGTGTACCTGTGCATGCTACTGTTAATGTGTCATGCCCTGCTGTCACATGGGCCCAGGTTAAGGCTGGTCTGCAGCCATTACTTAGACTTGGACCATAGTCTGCTTCAAGGCGGGACAAAGGGGCCTAGATACACTAGAAAAGGGACTCGGTACCCCAGCCCCTGAGATCAAAACTGAGGATCTTGAGGCTTATGGCTGGAAGGTCCCAGAGAACATTCCAGAGTTGCAAAAAGCTGATGTATCTTTGAAACCACTTTTTGCTAAAGTCTTGCAAGATAAACAACAGACTGTTTGTGGGGAAAGGTTTGTTATTTGTAATGATGTCTTGTACATGCAAACCCCTGAGTCTACCCGATTGGTGGTTCCTACATGTTGTCCCCTTGTGTTACATCTAGCACACACTGTTCCATGGGCAGGACATATGGCACTACAAAAAACATATGTACGCATTAGCTCACTATTTGTCTGGCCTTCCATGTACACTGATGTACAAACATACTGCACCACATGCGCTGCATGTCAAAAAACCAGTGCTGTGCATCGATGGGACAGGGCACCATTACATTCATTGCCGGTAATCTCTGTCCATTTCCAACGCATTGCCATGGACATTGTGGGACCATTAGAAAAGAGCAGTGCTGGATATCAATACATCCTTGTGGTAAGTGACTATGCGACGAGGTATCCAGAGGCATTCCCTCTCTGTTCCATCACCACACCCAAGATCATCAATGCTCTCATCCATATATATATATATATATATATGTACATATGATGTGAAATTGGTCCCTTGGTCTGTGAGGATTTCTTCAGGTATCCCCACTCTGGAGAACAGCTGGATGAGAGCACTGATGATCTTGGGTGTGGTGATGGAACGGAGAGGGAATGCCTCTGATTTATGCTAAAGTGACACCTCATACAAAGGCCAGTGCTACCTCTTCCTCACCGTATCAGCAAGTTCTCTAGCCTGTAAAGTTAAATGCTTTACTGTCTTTGTTGAATATTATCTGTCCACAAATCAAAAATTTCTTCATTTTATTGTAGTATATCATCATGGAGTCTTAACTGTTGTATATACAGCATCTCTGCAGCATATCTGACTTTACTGCTTACGGTTTTTTTTATTAATGATTTGTTAACAAGGATTTTATAGTAATTTTATAATAATTATAATTTTGTTACAAGAGCTGTCTTGGGTGAAGTGAGTACACAATGATTACGTATTTTTTCTTTATAATCTAATAAGATAATTTCAGATTGGCTGTAACTGTACTGTTTAATGTATGAATGTATGAATTTTACATATTAATGATGTAAATTGATAGATGTCTTTATTACATTCATGTTAAACACACAATAAATGTATGTCTGCAGTTCAACACCAGTCTCCTGACTCGATGTTGCTAAATGTATAATACATACATTTAAATAAGGATGCCAGCCACACTGCATCGAACAATTCAGTTAGTAATCTAAGAAAAAGAAGGCAAAAGTAATACCACTGATCACTTCATGACATGTTTATTCTGTAACATTAAAAAAATTTAAAAAATGATTAGTTAAGAGCAAGCTTTGCATGGAATCTGCAAGAATCAGAATTGTGCCACACATGCTAAAAAAAGAAGATTAGAATATAAACAATTAATTAATTCAATACAAAATACACAAAATAGTACAACATAAAATGACAACTAATAAACAGTGATTTATAAAAATCATATCCTTGTACATTCATTATAATACTAACATTTATTAACAATAATAATAAACAATGAAACCTGTTTGAACAGGATTTAGATGTAGAAAATAAAGTGAAACAATGTTTTATTTGATATTTAATGGAAAGACAAAATTTATACAAAATAAATTAAGCCATAATACTAAAACTTTAGTAAAATGTGGTGTGTAATGTAAAAATGTGTTTTTTATTCTTTACCTTAAAAAATATTTCAATATTTCAGCAAATCACATGTTCATATCTGATTACAGTATCACACCGTATTTTTCCTTAACTTAAAAGTCATATTAACATTTATTTAAAATCAAATCAAAACCGTATTTCATTTGTGTGTGTGTGCCAGACAAACGAGTGTGTATGTAGGTCCGTAAACGTTTGAAAAGCATGTGACTTGAAGCTTAGCTCTGATTGGCTTGTTTTTTAAACTGTCCTTGGGGCGCAAGGTTAGTGAATCAATATTATTTTTATATATTTGGCCTCATGTGATTGGACCATTCTCAACGAGTCTCATTACCGCTCAGCAGATTGTCAGTTAACGGACAGGTACTGATTAAAGTGGAAGAAAGCAAAATATCTCGAGATGAAAGAAAATTCAGTTATATCTTTACAAAAATACCCTTTCACAAGGTGTTCGGATGAAGAAAAGAAAAGAATCAAGGAGCCTGGACCAGATTGACCCAATTTGCAAATTTAGCAGCAGTGATGGCGGTCGAGCTTACACTCTGTGCTTTTTCAGCAATTCTTGTTGAATGCATTGGCCATGCTATCAATGGAAAATAGACTGGTGACCAAGATGACTGACTTTAACCAGAAGTTCACTGAGAAATTTGCAAGCCAGAAAGAAAGGAATGCCAAATTTCTTTTCAAATATTGCCACTGGCCTGTGATTAGGCAACTTAAAGGGATTCTGAAATGTCCTCAAATGTAGTGACACATTCTGCATTTCTTGCTATAAGCAATATAAGTGGTTCTCTGGGCTCTAGGGGTCCCTATGAGTTTTAAAGTAAATACACAAAATAGTGCACAATTTAATATGTTTCAGCAAATAGGTTTCTGCACTATATAATTACAGGGCCCCCTTGTGATGTGAAAAGAACTGGTAACTAACATATCTAAAGAAGAGCCAATCATGAAAAGCTCATATCTATTTGAGACAAAAACAATGCAAAAAAGAAACAGCAGAAAAGAAGAAATACTCCATCAACAGCCCAAAGTACACTACTGTTCAACATTTTCACACCATCCAGAATTCAATGCAGATCTACAGCATAATGACTGCCATTGTAGAGCACATGTGAAAACATCTTACAGTACAGAAATTTAACTAAAGCTGATGAGCAGCCTGTTTCCCATCGTAAGGGCTAATCATGTGACTTCCTGTGTTTGAAGTGTTTACTGCGAGTTTCTTGCCTGTGTCAGTGTTTTAATTATAATTTATAATGTCTAATTTTCTCTTTTGCCTGAATATTTTACACTGTCAAGTTTCGTTTTCAAAATTTTACTCGCATATTGCAGTGAATTGTTTTTTTTTTGTCGGGAGAAGCTTTTCTGTTTTTTGTCTTCAAACAACAGTCGGAGGAAACCCACTTAGGAGCTCTTCAATATCCATGACAAATTCACTTAAAGGTATGTAATCATAAGGTATGGCTAACTTTCAGATTGTACAGTGTGTAAGCTTCAGGATGTTTAGTAATTCTTCCTCTGTCATTAGCATTAATTTTACTTTTGATAAGTGTATGCTAGTTTAGCTCTCTGATGGAGAAGATATTAGCTTTAGAGGTGCACATCCAGACACTAGAGAGAGTTAGTGAAAGTGAGAGTAGTGTAGTGTCTGTAGGGGAAAGTCTGGAAGCCTTAGGTGGAGTTAGTAACCCCCCAACTCCGGCATTAGAGCCCTCACAGCGGGGGCAATGGGTGATGACTCTGCAGTATAGCCACAAAGCCAAGGATAATGCTTGTCCACAGGAGCACCATTCCTTTTTGCTTCACATGTCCAAAAGGTTTGATCTCCACAGTGAAGCACCAGCTGAGAAACCTGAAAGAGCTCTGGTTATAGGAGACTCCATCTTAAAGCATGTGAAATTAGGTAGGCCTTTAGGGGCTCCAGCAGCACAGGTTAGGTGTATGCTGGGAGCCAGGACGTTAGACATCAATTCAACACATTTGAAGTTCTTTATACTAACCTAACTACCGATTCCACTAATTGTTATTTACAGACCTCCAAAGGGCTCCATAGGGCCATATTCTGAATATATCCTCAGTGAATTCGCAGATTTCATTTCAAATATTGCTGTTTCTTTAGACAAAGCATTTATAGTGGGAGACTTCAACATTCATTTTGATAAGTCAGAAGACCCTCTGAGAACAGCAGTTGTATTCATTTTAGATTCAGTAGGTGTTAAAAAATATGGCTTTCATCCTGTTCTGCAACCTTTAATTGATGATATTAAAATATTAGAACATGATGGGCTTGACCTTCAAATCTCTACTGATTGGGTTTATGGACCATATGTCAGATGACGGGACAACTTAGGGATGCATTCAGTTCTAGGAGTCTTTCAGTGGTCGTTACTTCTGTCGCATATGTTTGATTGAAGAGGATGTTGCACAGTATGTTTATAGTGAGGATAACCCAAAGTTTGCGTGGCAGGGAAGTTTTTGAGCTGCATTGCAAGGAATTGTCATCTGCTACTCATGGATCTTCTGTCCTTGGTTTGAAATGAAATTCCACTCTCAACAGTTTAAAATTTTTTCACGTTTGTAATAATTTTGCATTTGATATTATGCATTATGTTCTTGAAGGGGTGGCCCAATATGAGATGAAGTTACTTTTTGAACATCTCTCAGAAACGTTTTTTGTCAAAACACTGACAAATTGCTCTCCAGAATTTATGCTTTTGACTATGGACACTTGGAATGCAAAAACCGTCCCGCTGTCGGTACTCAGAGCCCCCTCCGAGTGGACATATCACAGGGTGGAATTTTTAGATTGTGTCTATTTCTCTTAACTTTCCATAATCTTGCCCAATTAACTCAATAAACTATAAAAACTTAGCCAAAATAAAGGAGATCTCAATCAGCAGATGAGAAGAAGCAGGTTTCTTTATTCAGCAATGCAGTCAACAACATGCATTTCTGAAGAGAGTAGCTGGTCTGAAAACCCCGAAAAATTCCGCTTTACTTATACCCCAGGTGCCCCATGGCACATCCTTTTCTCTAATTTAAATATTTCCAGCAATTTCCCATTATATTCAGTGTATGGCTACTTTAACCCCTCCTTCCTTAATTTACATACGTTTTACCATTTCCCATTATTTTCTTATTTGTCCCGATACCTGATGTGATGCATCTGGTATCCAATAAATGTGATTACATTTATTTTTCTCATAATTAGTATAATAAATGTAATTACGTAACAGAACATGATAATATCTTACCTTTACAATGTATAAAGGTGAACTATTGTAATTATCAGTAATCCAGTGAATACTTTGGCTGCTCCTGTGCCTCTTGAAGTGCAAACACAACTTCCAGAATTTTTAACAGAGTCTAAACAGTCTAGAACAGATGAACATAGCATTTCAAATGCTCATAATTAGACACTGATTTTATCTTAGTGTTGTTTTAAGCAGGAAGCTACCTGACTAGTGTAATCTACTGTTGATGTTGAGCTGTTTTGTTGAAGGCTTTTTAACTTTCTAAGGCAAATCAACATCTAACACAGGATTTATCTACTTTACAGCAAAATTTAATGTTCTGTACCCATGTAACGAGATAATGCAGGTGAAGCTTACAGGTCTGTTGGTCCTTAAGGATGTCCACATCACTGACTCTCTGGTGACATTGAGAACATAACTATAGAAGTGCTCAGTGAAGTCACTCTCATGTTTCCAACTGAGAAATAATGTATCACTCAGTGACAAGCATTTAAGTGAGATCAGACATTTCTCTGCATCCAGAAAACTGTGCAGAAATCAAAACAAGGAATACAACCACACCTTAATGTTAGTTAATGATATTAAATATTTAGAGGTTGTTGGAAATGAGCAAGGTGGAATTACTGATTCTTTGTGAGTTCTGATCAAATGATCAAACTTACCTTGAACAGACAGCTGCACATAAATGGTACGCCGAGTTTTACCATTAATTCCCAGAACCACTCTGTATTTAAGTGCATCATTGGCCATTAAATTTGTAATTGTTAAATCACCCGAAGTTGTGTTGAGAGTAAATCTGTTCCTGATTATCTGGAGTTCACCTTGTTGAAATAATGCAATTAATGTAATGTTATCATAGATTGACCACTTCCAAGTTGGGTCAACATCTAATTTCAGGACAACTTGCTCACCGAGGTAACCAGTAGCTTTTCTCACATCATCGTTCCCAGCTGCAGGAAGAAGCAAAGTGGCAATATTTAATATATAACACTAGCAAATTTTGTGGTGAAGTGAATAACACTGATTATCTCATTGCAATGGCTCCTAGTGGTCAGTTCTCAGAGTTGATCTGTTGGAAGCAGAAAAAATAGACTAGAGTAAGGATCTGAGCAAATTCGACTGATTGTGATGGCTAGATGCCTGGATCAGAGCACCTTCTTGAAACAACGCAATTAATGTAACGTTATCGTAGATTGACCACCGGATGGAAGTAAGATTCTGGGTTGGGTCAACATCTAATTTCAGGACAACTTGCTCACCAAGGTCTCATCCCCAGCTGCAGGAAGAAGCAAAGTGGCAACATTAATAGTAGACAATAATGGACAACACTTGCAAATATTTTTTGCCTATATAGTATACATTGATCAGACATAACATTAAAAGCACTGACAGGTGAAGTGAATAACACTGATTATCTCATAATCTCATTATCTCATTCTCAAAGTTAGAAGCAGGAAAATGGATGAACCTAAGAAGCTGAGCAAATTTGACTGATTGTGATGGCTAGATGCCTGGGTCAGAGCATCTCTAAAACAGCAGGTCTTGTGAGATTATCCCAAAATGCAGTGGTTAATATATATCGAAAGTGCTCCAAGGAAAGACAACCAGTAAACTGGTGTCAGGGTCATGAGCACACAAGACTCACTGATGCAAGTGGAGAGCGAAGGCCTCAAATAGCCCAAATGCCTACGGGTCAGGTTAATGTTAGCTTTGATAGAAAGGAGTCAGAACTCAAAGTGCATCACAGCTTATGTTGGAGCTGCATAGCTACAGACTGGTCAGTCTGCCCATGCTGACCCCTGTACACTGCCAAAAGTGAGCATCAGACCTGGACCATGAAGCAAAGGAAGATGGTGGCCTGGTATTTTAAATTATGCTTTCTTTTACATCATATGGACAGCTGGGTACTTGTGCAAGTGGATGGAACCAGGATGTACTATAGGGGGAAGGCAAACTGGTGGAGGAAGTGTCAAGTCAAGTCAAGTAGCTTTTATTGTCATTTCAACCATACATAGCTGATAGTACATAGTGAAATGAAACGATGTTTCTCCAGGACCCTGGTGGTACATAAAACAACACAGAGCTAAGGACATAAAGTAAGTTGTCCTAGCCACATAAAGTGCATTGTGTGCAACCATTTCCATTTAGAAGCTAAATTGTTAAACTTATCTATTGTGTTTACTTTAATGATCCTGAGTCAGATTTTTTTCTGTGTATATATTGACCAAATGACTTCTTCCCCATGAGGCCTGCTTTACCTGCAATAATATTAAAATTCACTAAAAGCATTCTGAAACCATAAAAGTTGTGCATAATGTGGTGCAGAATTTTGCTTAGGGTGCCAAGTATGCTTAGGATTTACATAAAGTAGCTGAAGCTGATTAAATAAACTCTTAATAAGGTAGCACTCTGTATTAAAATAGCCTGTATTTGCAACACATGCTGTTGAGTTACAAAACGCTTCTGTTACAAAAGCAAAGGATAGGTGGACCACTTTTTATCTCTTTTACTCCTTCAGTCTTTTGTTCATTCTAAATAGACACACAGCGCTAACATAATTTTTAGCTCACAGAAAAAGATCTTTTTTTAAGGGCCTAGAAAACCCTAAACCAGAAGAGAATTAACCATGTGACTTCTCTGTAATAAACCTTATATGCCTACCACACATATTTTTCATGTATTATAAAATATATTTACATTCATATTTTCATTTTTCTTGGTGAAAGAACTTTGGAGAAAGCTTATGAATAAAAAATACTGTTTAAGTGGCATCTCTATTGAATTAAAATAAAAAAAGTTGCAGCTTTGTGGACTTGGGATTTGAACGCAGAACCTTCCGATCAGTAGGCCAACATCTCATCCACTAAGAACTGTTGAACTGCTGTGACAATTGAATTTCCCCACTGTGGGATGAACAAAGTCTTAAAATCTTATCTTATCTTATCTTATCTTATCTTATCTTATCTTATCTTATCTTATCTTATCTTATCTTATCTTATCTTATCTTATCTTATACCACATCCCCCTTAGCTTCTAGTGTGTTTGGAGCAGTGTCTTTGATGCCTTGTTGTTACAAGTGAAGCATTCACTTGATGCACAAAGACCACTGCCGCCCTTAACAGTAAGTGAAGCAGCACATCGCCGGTGGCCTCTGCACTGACTGCAAGTTTCAAGAGCACAATTTCCCATTTAAAGAAAAAAAACAGGACAGTTTTCAGATCATCCCTCCATCAACCATTTCAGCCCACACAAAACAGTGACACTTCTTTATGTATATATTTGACCACATTTCTCTTCATTTGCGTGCTTGTTATCTGGAGCTGAAGTGAGTTACTGGCATTCAAACATAAAGAAGAGGACTCACAATACATCAATAAATCCTAGGTAGTATGGTGGCCATATTAACAGTAAGTGCAAAACAAAATAACAAACACGAAAACAAAATAACAAATCAAAAACACAATAACAAATCAGAAAACAAAATAACAAATCCAAAACCAAATTTACAAATCCAAATACACAATGACAATTTAGACAAACTGGAATATATAGGTATAGTTGGAGAATGGAATTCTTACTGCTGATTGGAAGAGACATCTGTCACTCAGGATATACAAGAGACAGACAGACAGATAGATAGATAGATAGATAGATAGATAGATAGATAGATAGATAGATAGATAGATAGATAGATAGATAGATAGATAGATAAGGGAAGCTTAGACAGTTACAAGACACAACACACAAAAATATAAAATATGAAAATAACATAACAGGGATTTTCTTCCCTGTTACTCTCAGTCTTGACTCAGACTGCATTGGCTATGGTCTTGTGTAAGGTGGTCATTAACAAAACACTACAAAAAAAGGTTATTTCGTCATCCAACCTGTATATCCTGTGCACACTTAGCACATTTTCCAAAGACCATTTAAAGTTATTTGCCCTGGAACTACGATTTTTATGTATATGTGATGCACACAAATCGGGTGACCACATTTGTGTTTTATTTGTAGTAAATGGATTAAAGGTATGTACTGTTTATTTATTTGTTTTGCTAACTCCAAAAGGGGAAAAGTGTCCTAAAGGGATAATAAATAGCTTATGAAACAGAAATAATTTTTTATATTTTTATTTCGGAGAGAGAAAACGAGTGATTAAATTAAATAAATTTAGTTCATTAGGAACCGGAAGCGCGGGACCGCTATTATCAGGAAGTGGCGCTCCGGGATGTATCTAGGTGTGGGTATCCGCCCTCTCTTCAGATGCAATTTGGGAAGAGAAACAAGCGGTTCATGTCTTCATTCCTGGGAACATTTCACCTGTTTTTCAGGTCAGTCCATGTTAAAGAAAGATACTCAAAAGTACATCTTTTGAACACAAACGTTTGGTACGATAAACGGGTAAAGTTTTGTTACGTGCTAACGCTTTAGTCAGCGAAAGGAAAAAAAGGCAGCCAGTGAGGCTAAAACGGAGTGTGCTCTGAAAATGGCGGTTCCCGCGCTCCGAGTTTCTATGACTTTCTGAAGACATTGGTTGCATGTATTTGCGTACTGGTAATGAGTGTTTTGGATGTTTGATCTCTGAATGTATTTTGGACAATCATTCTGAAGTGCTGATGTGTTTACAATACTAGTAAGTGGGTTTATGGGAAAAGGGTATGTTGGAGTGTATATGTATAAATATATGCGCATATCTCTATATATTGAGGTATATCTCTTTGTATGCATGTCTGTAGAGTATGTGTATGTATGTGTGTATCCTATGTGTGAATTATCTCTGAAAGTCATATGTAGATCTAGTCTCTGTTATGAGGAAACCATTGCGCACGCTGTTTCAATTGTTCACTAAGAAAAACTATTCAAAGCTGCTGTCAGAGGCTAAAATGGAGGTCTGTCAAGTTCGAATAGCTCAGAAGATTTTTGTAACATATACGGATGCGGCATTAAAAATGAGCGCTTTTTCCCGCGGCACGCCACGATTCCGCCCGCAGTGTGCCGCAAGATTCTGCGAGTCGGCGCTTTAGTATTTAAATGCATGTGTTGTACTTCACAGAATTTCCACCAGGTGGCACATGGTACAACTCTGGCCAGAGCACATTATACAGTATAATCACTCAAAGTTTGCTATGTAGTCTTCACACTATAAATATATATAACACTTTAATACATATATAATAATACTTACATTTTAAATGAATATGTATAAATTTACCTGTGACTGTGTGAGTGTAAAGCTGTGCTTTGTAAATACTTAATTGCGCTGGTGTTGTCCTGCCATCTGTGCATAACTTTTTTTTGTTCAACTTTAAAGATGCCTGTGCAAAGATAAAAATTAAAATGGAAACCATCTTGAGATTAAAGTCATTATAATGCAAAATTTAACTAGTAGTTATTCCAGAAAAGTCAAACTAAATAAAATTGTGAGAAAGTAGTAATATTTCACGAATAAAGTTAACACTATGAGAATAAAGTAAAAATCACGAGATTCGTAGCACTACGGGATTAAATTCGTAATATTTTGAGAATAATGTCATTATTTACATTAACGTGTTTAGAGTGATGAATAATATTAGGCCTATTTGTGTATAGTGAAATTGATGTATTAATCAAACTACTTAATGCATTAAGCTACGTTGAGAATACGCATAAAAGTGAAACTTTACTCGCTGCATGTGCATCTACCTGTTTTAATAATAAGGTAGGTATAACTTATCTGCTTTGAACATCTGCTTGTTCACATTACTCCAAACATGATGTATATGGCATTATAAATAAAACATTACAACTTAATCCCTATATTGCATGAGTTTAATACTGTTGTTTTAACTTTTTTAAAATTACTGTATTTGCATCTCTGAAAGCTACTTAGCTTTTTTCCTCAGACAGCTATTTAGTGCCTATTAACGCCAAATTCAGATAGCATTAGATACTATTCACACTAAGTACAAATGGCTTTGATACAATTTTTTTACACAAGTATAATTACAAGTGCAAATAGTGATAGATTTGCGCTAAGTGAAAATAGCATATTTTATTAGGTATGGACGCTGTTTTTACTAAGTGCAAATAGTTGCAATATATAGTTGCACAAATAGATGCTACTTACTCAAAATAGTTGAATGAACCTGAGAAGATCCTGAACATCTTGTGTGTGTGTGTGCATTGAGTCCATTACCAATAACTGAAAGGCAGATGTACATTGGCCTTTTTATTTTTTTATTTTTATTTTTTTCCGTGTGTTATTTTTTTTCATTTCTATTTTATTTTTGTTTGTTTTGTTTATTATTAGTATTACATGCGTGCTTAGAGCAGCCTGAGTAGCTGTTAAGAAAAAGAGAGAGAATTTAAACTGCAGTCCATAATATTAAAATCGCCCAGTAAAGACAAAGAAGTCTCTTTACTGTCCGTTTTAATATTATCAGAATCGGCTGTTGGAACGAAGAAATCGTCCTTCAGCTCGACAGAGATTTATTTGAGCAATGCTCCTTTTATGATTTTTACAGGCCTCGTTGAAAATACCGCTAGATTGAAGTTATTGCAAAGTCCAGTTCCATTCAACTAGACGGACGCACTCCCTTAGGTTTAAACCATTAGACTAGCTACCTAATGCGTACCTAATAGTTTTTAATCGCAAATGCTTTGTGGATTATTATTGCGAATGATATGTAAATGGGAGTTTGAAATCTTGATCAAGTAAATTAAACTGGTTTAACAGTGATTTGTAATTTGGCCGGTGAAAAGAATCCCGCCCATTCCAGTAAAGATAACGACAGGGAAGAATCCTGCATCGTACTGAGCTCTTTTATTATATTTAGTTGTTGTCTGTGTGCAAGAAAAAAAAAAGAGAAATACATGAATCCTGCCACACCCCGTTTGTGCTTTCGCGACACAAACGCGTCTAGTCTCGCATCACAACATTTGTGACCAAGAGTAACCCGTCACACGTGAAATTAACTTAAAGCGCAATACCTTTGAGTAACGCTAGAGGCGGTATAAGTGCCTTACGCTTCACCACCTCCTCCTACTGACTCTTAACCTCAGTGTGTACAGACTCACTAAATCCACCTGGTGGACCTCCTCCGCTAGGTTGTCTTTCCTTTCTACCTCCTTACTTTGTAGCTTACTTAACTTTTTTTTGACTTCTCCAGTCACTCTCTGATTAACTTATCTTATCATTATTGGTATTTTGAGTTAATTTATAGTTGATTTTAGATTTGACTCATTACCTTTGACCCATTTAGTTATTTTCTCCCCTTTTCTTCATTTCAAGCTTGAGTTTTTACTTTATCATTATTATAATTATTTTATTTTCTTTTGTTTTATTATTAATTAATTTTATTTTATTTCATTCATTTTTAATTGAGTTGCTTTATTTAATTCAGGCACATATATACCTTTATTTTACTTTATTTTTATTTTATTTCTGTTTTTTTTTTTTTCTTTTTGTTCTTATTTAGTTTTGTTAGTTATTTAATTTAAAACGTGTTTTGAATCTGAATTCAAAGTAAGTGTGTGGAACTTGGGTGTGTGAGAATCATCAAGGTAAAATTTAACAATCTAAGAAAACCAAAGTATTTGGGCGATCACGCAGTCAACCTGACCTAGTTCCCACATTCGATTTTAAATCGTTATGGCTAATATTGCCATTATTGTAATAATATAATAATATATATATATATTTGCCTAGTATTACCCTCACTAGCACGGCAAGGAATTGCATTGGTCCTCGCACCGTTGTTCTCTCTACTCTCTCCCCACCAGTGAACCAGCATGTCTCAATCATCAAGCCCTGATACGCACTGGGATCAACTTAGAGGCCTGGCTGAACGCCATGACCGGTGCCCTCATACCGGAGGCTGCGAGAGACATACAATCTCTGAGCCCTGAACAGCTGGATGACAACTTAAGTGCCCTGATTGCCTGCGATCCCACGCATGACTACAGCCATAAGGAGCTGGCCAAGACTCTCGGATCTCTGGCACACAACCTCCTCCTCCAGGCAAAGGGGGGTGAAACAAGCATATCCCACCTGGAACAAGAATCAGCAGCACTAAAGATCCAAGCTGGGGAGGCTCGGAGGAATCTGGAAATTGCTCACAGTCAATTAGACCAGCTGACAACCGAAATGGAGCACTGACATCAGATGGCAGGTGAACAGGAACCGGAGCTGCAGGAGGAAGTAGTGAAACTACAGACAGCCCTGGCCGAGCTCCAGGTGAACACTGCACAACGCGAGCAACAGGAAAAGGATATAAGAGAGGAGCTCAGCGAGAAACTCCAGCAAGCCAAGGGCCTTTTAAAAAGAGCAGAGGCCGAACTGAGAGAAAGAGACACCAAGGCTATGGCCTACAAGGGCCATCTACAAAGTGCCCGGGCCGAAGTCCATGCCTTGTCAAAACAAAGAGACTATTTGAAGGATGAAGTTGACAAAATGCATAGGGAACTTAAGCATGCATATAAGTTGCAAGGTGAACCTGAAAGGGAAATGCACCCCATAGAATTTCCCTCAACCTCAAAGGATTTCGATCCTCCAGGCCAAGAATTTCCTGTCCAAGGGGGGCGGGGGCCCCCTATTCAAGACCTCACCTACTAGCATCATCGAACCCCCATAAAAGAAAGGGGGTGGGAGTCCTTTCAAGGAACCCCGTATCCCAGGCACAGAGTGGCCCTGAGGGAACTGGACAAACTGGCTAGGAATATCCCCACTTTCACGCCAAACCCCATGGGAGGCCACGATGTGCATGCCTACCTGCAGGACATTGACTTTCATTTACAAACTCTGACCAATGTGACTACACGAGACAAGCTCTACCTTCTCAGGATCACCTCCAGCCGGGAGGTGTGGAGTTTCCTAGACCGGCAGCCAGAAACAGTCACCGCAAACTACCAGCAACTTCGACAAGCTTTAATTAAAGAGTTCTCTGAACCAGACTCGGAGCACGGACTGTTTGCAGCCATGGACTTAAAACAGGGCAAAGTAGAAACCCCACAGGCCTCCTACAACAAGCTCCGACGGGCCTACTTTGGGGCACGAAATGAGCCAGGAATGGAAGAGGATTTCAATTTCAAGACTTTGTTTCTCCAGAACCTGCACTCCAGTGTGAGCCAGCACTTAGGGGTCCTGGTCTGCCCACGGAGCATGTCCACCCAACAGCTGAGAGACTTGGCACACAAAGCCTACACTAAGCAAAGTACTGTTCCAGAGAAAGCTGTAAAGGGCCCAACGATCTACTCTATTTCCGAGCACAGTTCGGAACTGGCACTAGGGCATCCAACACCACCACAACAACCAGCCTGCTCCTAGAATGCCACCACACTCCCCTGCCAGCAGAGGGCATTGGGGCCACGGTGGTGCATGGCCCAAACATCATGCCGGACACCCCAGTAGACCCGGGGACAACTCAAGGGGGAGAGCCACCTGGGACAACAGGAGATGGCCCATGGGAGGACGATATCCATCAACACGAACCTCAGGGCCTGACCGTGAACAGCATAACCTTTCTCAAAATGGTCCAGACAAGCCCAGGTACAGACGATCAGTGGCACAAGATCTGGAAACTACATCTGAGACAGCAGAAATCTTGAAAGCTTTGAAGGAAATCATCCAAGAAAGGCGCCACCACAAGGACAAGGGAGATAAACCAGATCCATTATGACTAAGCATGAAATCCGATTCCAAAACCCAAGATAGCTCTTCACAAACCGAACCACAAGACCCAGACACTGACCACTCACTGCTGACCACCGAGCCATCCATTCCACCACCCATTAGTGACACCCCCCAGCTACCTCAGTCAACCGCTGGAATACCAGAGCCAGCTGAGTTCCAGCCACGGCCCTCCAGAGAGAAACCCAACGTGTCTGAGAATGCCGTTTTGGTGGTCTGCCTCCCCAACGAACCACCTGAATCCAGTCCTGGCTGTTTGCCAGTCACTACGCCAGCCTCAGTGCCAAGACTCCTGGGAAACCTACTTGAGAGGGGAATGGCTAAAAAACTGTACCTGGCTATTACATTGGAAAACGAAGTGAAACTGGAAGCTCTCGTGGACACTGGAGCGGATCTAACCTTAATGTCAGCCCACCTTTTTAACAACCTGCAAGTCGAAGCTAAATGACAAAACAGAACCCTCAGATATCAAAAGTGCGCGCTAAATGTGCAATCATATAGCCAAAATGAGGTCCAACTTGAGCGGGTAGCTCCTATTCACTTAACCATCGGACCTATGAGTGTGGTGCACCCTGTGTACATCTCTCCAATGGATACCTACCCCCTGCTCATCGGAAAGGACTTGTTGGACCGTTTTGAACCTTTGTTGGACTTCAAACAGCTGAAACTCTGGGCTCAAGTGCGAGAGCCTCTGCCTCCACAGTCACCCAGAGCACCTGAAGCCGGATGCCAGGTCACAAAGGTCACGGGAAATTCCGCCACTCCCTGCGGGAACTCCCCGACCTGAGAGCAAACAAGTTCGTTACTCTGCACAGTGTGGGCCATCCAGAGATTCTCCAACTATATCGGGTCCCAAAAGGTGATCATAGAGACCTGCCACCAACCTGTCACCTTCCTCAATAGCCAACGCCTCCGCAACAGTGTAGTAACAAACGCCCGCCTCGCCACATGGTTAATGTCTCTCCAGGGGCGCAACATGGAAGCACGATATGCCCATAACCACAAATCACCAAGGCTGGTAGTGCCACAGTGCCAAAGGGGGGTCATGTTAATGTATGCCCACGATGCACCATGTGCTGGACACCACGGCACAAAAGCCACTTATGAGACACTAAAGCAAGTGGCATACTGGCCTGGTATGCAGCAAGATGTGGCAGACTATGTCAAGGGATGCCTCGTTTGCTGTCAATTCCAGCCAGTGAACCCGAACCACAGAGCCTCACTGCAACGCAGAGGAGTTAGCTTTCCGTGGTCAGACCTCCAAATAGACTGGGTGAGACTTCTACCCAGGTCAGCAAGGGGCAACAAATACTTCCTCACAGCCGTGTGCCAGTTCACTAAGTGGGTAGAGTGCCTCCCTGCACCCAACGATACAGCCCAAACCACAGCGTACCTCCTGATGAACCACATTTTCTCCAGGTTCGGACTACCTCTGAGAATCAACTCAGACAGAGGCACCCATTTCACTGCCGAAGTCATGCGGAAAATTTGGGAACTACTGGGGATACAAACGCACCTGCACATCAGTCACATCTCCTCAGGTTAAGTGGAACGAACCAATCGGGCTATAGTCAGCATACTAAAGAAATGTGTGTCTGCTAACCAAAAAGACTGGGATGTGAAATTGCCTCTGGTGCTCATGGCCATCAGAGCCATGCCCAACGATTCCACCAGGGTGTCCCCGTTTGAACTAATGACTGGACAGCAAATGACCCTGCCACTGCACCTGCTATACCAGCCAGGGGACTCTAACCTGGTAACAGCCTACACCACCCATCAGTACCTCGACAACCTGCACCTGCATCTAAGATCCACATTTGCATTTGCCCAACAACACCTCCAAAAGAGTGCGGAAGGCCAGAAAGCATATTACGACAGGAAAGCATCACATAATGAGCTGAACGTGGGTGACAAGGTCTGGTACTATAGTTTCACACAGCCGCCTCAGACAACCTCTCAGTGGATTTCAAAGAAATTCCTGCCACATTGGACCAGGCCACGTGAAATTGTGAACAAACTTTCCCCAGTCGCCTACCAAATCAAGCTGAACCGGGGAAATAAAGAACCCGTCCTCAAGACGCTGCTGTGGATCTCCCTGCTGTGCCTCTAATCAACCCGAGGACAGACAAAACCAGATATCACCTCACCTGGTCTGGCATCAGGCAATGTACTAAGGAACCAATCTGGACTTCTGATCACCAACAGCAGGACTCACACCCAGAAAGTGTTGTTCAACTTGCCTGACCAGTACATGTGGATCCATGTGCCCAAGGGCGCCATCCTCCACCTCGGGGACCTTGCTCTGTTCCATCTCCCCAGTGAGGAATACGAGTCTGAGATAGAAATCCCTGCCTTCTTCAAAGACCGCAATCTCACCCTGCATCCTGAATTAGGACTGAGGATCGAGGAAAGGGGGGTCTCAGCTGATCGACATTACCCCAGTAGATGCGGACCTCCAAGCATTGTCCCGACGGCCGACCCCAACCAGTTTCCCTGTTGTCCGATCCTGGACCGGTGCCGACATGGCACTGTGCCTCACCACTGCCATGGGATACGCACTGACCCTGGGTCTTACTCTGATTTTACTCGAGAGTCAATGGTGTTCAAGTGTCCATGGACAAGTGCACAGCTGCCCTTCCTTGGACTTTTAGGCGGAACCAGCCGAAAAATGAGACACCGTCGGAGACAATGCTGAGCCTCACAGAGATCTCACCTGCTGTCCAACCATCCTGATCCACCTGCCCTCTAACACTCATGAGCCAGCTGCTAGCCGACCTTTCCGACAACTATTGGCCGAAGATGTCCCCTACAGGTCACTCCTCGTCCAAAAGGGGGGACTGTAGCGTCTCCAGGCCGGATCACGTGCTCATGGAGTCGCATCCTTCCCAAAAGGACCATCAATGCTGATAGCTCAGCCTCACACCTGGAACTTACCATCAACTTGTGACTTTACCATACAAATCACCCTGCACCCAGCAGTTTTACGACCGTGAAAAGAATTCCCTAATCTAAACCGAATCAATGCCTTGGCCGGGGGATGACCAAAGCTCTGACTGAAGAGACACACGCGCGCACACACACACACACCCAAAGCGTCGGGAAACACTCATCCTGACCCCCACACGCACACACAAGGAGAGTTCCTTTATTCAGCTTCCAATAAAACAGTAGTAAAACCCTACCTGACCCATGCCTAACCCACCTGTGTGTGTATATATATTCCCCTTTTGCCTTTACTTTTATGGTGGTATTACCACTCATGACCTGCTGTTCTGTGTTTTCATGAAATAGAACATGTTTTTATAAGATAAGAATGTATGTTTTAATTGCCTATACCCAGTTTCCTTTCCTCTCATACTGTTCCTTTCATGTCTACTATCAAAATGATCCTCTTATAATTCTATAAGCAATAGTGTAGGCCATGTGGCCATTCAAGTACATAATATGAGCCTACGATACTTTAATTGAAACTTTATCCATTCCTGACTTCAGCATAAAGCATGCAAATGAGTGACGGAGCGGAGACAGAAACTTTTCCCTCCAAAAGTTTCAGGTATTGGATTGGTCACTCTGAATAACTGGGCGCGACCAAGGGATCAATAAAAACCCTAAGCACCCATCTATCGGGGCCTGACTCGACTCCGACCTTTCTTCGGGACAAGACTTTTACTTTCACTTGAGACTTTGCCGGCAGCTTCAAATCAAGGAACTTTGCACCACCGAAACCTTTTTCATTCCAGCAGAATCTCTTGCTTGCTCCGAGGACTTTGAATCTCCGAACCTCCTTGATCCACTACGTCAAGATGGTTGTCAACGAACTAATGCAAGTAAAAGCTACCAATTATTTTAGATCCACAATTTTAAGCTGAAGCCCCTTTATTAAGGTGAAATTACCTTGACGATTCTCACACGTGATGACTAAAACTCGATCTGAAACTTGCCGTATTTGATCTGTACTCTGTTTCCTTATCTCTCTCTCTCTTGCTCTGATTTCCTCCGTATTCTCTTCCTTAATCTCAATCTCTCTTTGCCTACTTATCCCCTCTCTATAATCCTTACCCTGTCTTTTATGTTTGTATGTCGTAGTTAGTATGTGTTGTGTGTTTTTGTTTTATTAAATGCATTTCATTCACGAGTGATTGTGTCTGTGCTTTGCTCACAATTTCGGGGTCCCTGAAATTGCTCTTTTTACATGCTAAATTACAGCTAGTACTTTATAAAATAGTTATTCTTTCTTGGCCAGGAAGATAACTTTCCCTGGAATTAATGCATAATTATACTGTCTGTTCTCTGGATGAACAAATCAAATAATTGTGTTATTGATTCTCTGACAGTTCAAAAACCCCAATTTGAATATTTATAATTAATTATAACCAGTTATAATTACACTTAAATATTTAAATGTTGAGCTATATTTGCAACAATCCCATTCCTAATCCATAGGGTTCAATATGATGTCGGTCCACCCTTTGCAGCTTTAACTCTTCTGGGAAGGCTGTCCACAAGGTTTAGGAGTGTGTTTATGGGAATTTTTGACCATTCTTCCAGAAGCGCATTTGTGAGGTCACACACTGATGTTGGACGAGAAGGCCTGGCTCTCAGTCTCCGCTCTAATTCATCCCAAAGGTGTTCTATCGGGTTGAGGTCAGGACTCTGTGCAGGCCAGTCAAGTTCATCCACACCAGACTCTGTCATCCATGTCTTTATGGACCTTGCTTTGTGCACTGGTGCACAGTCATGTTGGAAGAGGAAGGGGCCAGCTCCAAACTGTTCCCACCAAGTTGGGAGCATGGAATTGTCAAATGTCTTGGTATGCTGAAGCATTCAGAGTTCCTTTCACTGGAACTAAAGGGCCAAGCCCAGCTCCTGAACAACCACCCCACACCATAATCCCCCCTCCACCAAACTTTACACTTGGCACAATGCAGTCAGACAAGTACCGTTCTCCTGGCAACCGCCAAACCCAGACTTGTCCATCAGATTGCCAGATGGAGAAGCGCGATTCGTCACTCCAGAGAACGTGTCTCCACTGCTCTAGAGTCCAGTGGTGGTGTGCTTTACACCACTGCGTCCGACGCTTTGCATTGCACTTGGTGATGTATGGCTTGGATGCAGTTGCTCGGCCATGGAAACTCATTCCATGAAGCTCTCTGCGCACTGTTCTTGAGCTAATCTGAAGGCCACATGAAGTTTGGAGGTCTGTAGCGATTGACTGCAGAAAGTTGGCGACCTCTTCGCACTATGTGCCTCAGCATCCGCTGACCCCGCTCCCTCAGTTTATGTAGCTATTTCATGACTGGATTTGTTGCACAGGTGGCATTCTATCACAGTTCCATGCTGGAATTCACTGAGCTCCTGAGAGCGACCCATTCTTTCACAAATGTTTGTAAAAACAGTCTGCATGCCTAGGTGCTTGATTTTATACACCTGTGTCCATGGAAGTGATTGGAACACCTGATTCTGATTATTTGGATGGGTGAGTGAATACTTTTGGCAATATAGTGTATCTCAGATCATCTGAACACCAGTCGAACCAGTTTTTATATGTAAATTACATTTAGCACATCTTTGGGGAAGAAAGGCGAAGAGATCGCCTCAAAAACATCCTAAAACTTCCTCTATTTTAATCCACTAACAAACATTCTGCTGTCTATTTATGTTAATGTACACTGAACAAAATTATAAATGCAACACTTGTTTTTGCCCCCATTTTTCATGAGCTGAACTCAAAGATCTAAGATGTTTTCTGTGTACACAAAAGGCCTATTACTTCTCCTTTGCCGAGATAATTCATCAACCTCACAGGTGTGGCATATCAAGATGCTGATTAGACAGCATGATTATTGCACAGGTGTGCCTTAGGCTGGCCACAATAAAAGGCCACTCTAAAATGTGCAGTTTTATCTCACAGCACAATGCCACAGATGTCTCAAGTTTTGAGGGAGCATGCAATTGGCATGATGACTGCAGGAATGTCCATCAGAGCTGTTGCCCGTGAATTGAATGTTCATTTCTCTACCATAAGCCATCTCCAAAGGCATTGCAGAGAATTTGGCAGTACATCCAACCGGCCTCATAATCGCAGACCACGTGTAACCACACCAGCCCTGGACCTCAAGATCCAGCATCTTCACCTCCAAGATTGTCTGAGACCAGCCACCCGGACAGCTGCTGCAACAATCAGTTTGCATAACCAAAGAATTTCTGCACAAACTGTCAAACAGTCTCAAGGAAGCTCATCTACATGCCCGTTGTCCTCATGGGGGTCTTGACCTGATAGCAGTTTGTCATCGTAACCGACTTGAGTGGGCAAATGCTCACATTCGATGGCATCTGGTACGTTAGAGAGGTTTTCTCTTCATGGATGAATCCCAGTTTTCACTGTACAGTGCAAATGGCAGACAGCGTGTATGGCGTCGTGTGGGTGAGCGGTTTGCTGATGTCAACGTTGTGGATCAAGTGGCCCATGGTGGCGGTGGGCTTATGGTATGGGCAGGCGTATGTTCTGGACAATGAACACAGGTGCATTTTATTGATGGCATTTTGAATGCAAAGATATCTTGAGGCCCATTGTTGTGCCATTCATCCACGACCAGCATGTTGCAGCATGATGATGCATGGCCCCATGTTGCAAGGATCTGTACACAATTCCTGGAAACTGAAAACATCCCAGTTCTTGCATGGCCAGCATACTCACTGGACATGTCATCCATTGAGCATGTTTGGGATGCGTATACGACAGCATGTTCCAGTTCCTGCCAATATCCAGCAACCTCGCACAGCCATTGAAGACGAGTGGACCAACATTCCACAGGCCACAATCAACAACCTGATCAACTTTATGCAAAGGAGATGTGTTGCACTGTGTGAGGCAAATGGTGGTTACGCCAGATACTGACTAGTTTTTGGACCCCCCCAGTACAGTAAAACTGCACATTTTAGAGTGGCCTTTTATGTCCAGCTTAAAGTCTAATTCACACTACAGGATTTTAAAAGCACAATTTAAGCACGATTTGCAAGTTAACGAGCTCACAGCTCGGGCTGTGATCGTGGGAAAATCAGCGGGTGATCAGCGCTCGGCAATCTTTGTGTGAACTACTCAACGACGCATTAAAAAGGCTCGCTGATGCGTCGCTGACACCTCACAGACAAAATCCAGATATCTGGCATGTTAAATATCTGGGACGGTCGGCCGACTCGACATCACGTCGTGTCAATTGTAGCTACGACCTCCAGCCAACGAGAGAGCAATTCAAGTTGAGGTCACTGGAAGAAAAGCAGCCGCAGCAACATGGCTTCAAAAATAGTGTGGACACAACATTTATCTTAAATTAACATTTTTTTTTTAGAGCGAGACTCCTGCCGACATCCATTTTCAAAACAAACCTCTATCGAAAGTCTCGTGTCTTTTATGTTGGTGAAATAAAAAGATGCAATTTGGGAAAAGAAACAAGTGGTTCGTGTCTTCATTCCTGTGAATATTTCGCCTGTTTTTTAGGTCAGCCCATGCAGAATGGGAAGCCATTGACTACGAGATCCTTATGTTGCGGAGACACTTGTTCTCTTTGTGCCCGTAACATATAACAAGTCTCATGTATGTGAGTCATTAAATATCCTTATATACATTAAAAATGTGCCATATTTATCCATCTGTACATACCCTGAAGAATCCCAAACATCAGTGCTCCTGAGATGGAAACATGATATCCGTGAAAGTACCACGTTGGTGTGTTAGTGAAAGTCCTGCTGCAGCTTGACTCACACTTGACTCAAAACAAAACAAATCGGAAAACACACAATGGGAATTCCGACAGACCGGAAAAGGTATGTTTCCTAAATGGATTTCTTGCGGCGGATTGGAAGAGACATCCCTTGGCAAACAAGGAGAAAATGCAATTAATTCCACGCGTCTTTGAGGTAGTGGTGGTAAAAACTATTCTTTTTAAAGACTCAGGTTTCGTTGAGTCACTCACTGAATTGAATTGAGTCAGTGATTCTTTTATAGCCCACATTTATAGTGGGCTATATAGTGAGAAGTAGTGGTGGTAATTTCTTTTTCACCCTATTGTAATTGATTGGTGGTATTAATGCAGGTGATTATATGCTATAATAATTTAATGAGTATAGTTATGTACTGTTATGGCATGTATGTAATAGTAATTGCAAGTTAACACAAAAATGAAAAATGTGCAATTCAGTTATGTACCAAAAATTAAATATGTTAAAGTATCCAAATGGAATAAAAATGAATATCTTAATTTTTATCTTAAGGAATAAAATAACCACACTAAACAAAAATGCAAAATGTGCAAAAAGAATAACTACATAGTGCTTTGCCTATAAATTGGCATTTTAAGAATGTCAGCTCATGCACTTTGGAGGTGCTGAGACTAAACGTAAGATTCTCAGCTGAATCAGTCTATGACCCGGTTCCGCGAGTCTGCTTTTTCTCTGCTATGTTAAATAACTGCATTGATGTTAATGTATAATATATAATGTTCTGTATTGTTTCATAAAAAAAGCATGGTAGAAGCCATAGAACAAATAAGAATTGGGTTAATTTAGACCTCAGACTCATGAATCATGAGTTAATATGCAGAATTGGATCATTTAACTCGGGTGACTCAGTCAGGGCCAGTACTAGTAGTATCATGGCATAAAAAGATCACCAAAAAACACACTTCAAGAAAGCAATTATGTTTCAAAGACAAAACTATTCCAGATTAAACTATGTAAGGAATGCTATAATAGCAAAACAGAAATACTGCCGCAGCCTGCTGTACTTCCTGTATATCTTGAGTGACAGATGTCTCTTTCACTCAGCGGTAAGAATTCCATTAGCAAACTATACTTACCTATTCCCGTTTGCCCAAATTGTCGTTATGTTTTCAGACTTATTTTATTTTCATATTGTAAACATTTGGACTGTTACAAAGATTTCTTACATAAACTTTAAATAAGTCTATAGAAATGATAATGTTTTAGTATTAGTATATTAAACCTGTGGTTTTAATAATACTAATCTCAGATCTGCTTCATGAAACATGCCCCTATTGGGTGTTAAATTATTCAACATCTCCTGACTCATCAGATTCTTTCAGCTTTGTGGTATAAATGGAGAATACTGAACAGGAATTCTTCTAATGTTTTATTTCTTGATTATCATTTTTATGATAATAGTTCATACCCTGAGTTTTGTAACATTTTACACTAAGAATCATGGTCACCAGCAGATATAGACAGGCTGCCACTAGACTACTGATCAGTTTAAGCAGTGACAGTGGAGCTTTTATAAGGAAGAGTGAACACACACCTCAGTGAACAGACTGTAGTGTATGGATCTATCTTTGGTAGCACAATGACACCCTTTATGTATTTTATGGCATGTGCATTAATACTGTTACATTTTGATGTGAAGTTGTCTGCGTTTTTCAAGCCCAGTAGTAAATGGTGAAATTTCACCTGCGAGTCCACCGCATATTATTTTGAAGTTGTTACAAACAACTGTGAAGTTGAAGTTGTAAAGTTGTCACAACAGATTGGTGATAAGCCCGAACCGAAACAAAAACGAGGAGTCCCGATGTATAAATATTCACTAATCCACCCAGGTCAGTCAAAAAGGGGAAGGAGCATGAGGCAGTCTGAGCGAGAGTAAAAGTGTGACTCTTCTCAGAATAATGGATGCAAAAACAGTCTGTTATGTAAACTGCTAGCTTCCACAAATCCCTCTGCTCAGGAATTTCAAACAATTGTGAATACATTAAAAAAATCACCTTGATCCGAAGCCAATTGTAATAGCAAAGAGATTTCGTTTTCGGAATTGAAATCAGTCTAAGGAAAAACAGCATCTTTTGACTATATTGCTGAATTACACAAACTCGCTCAGTTTTGTGAATTTGGACTTGGATTTCTGATGCACTGCATGACCGACTGGTGTGTGGCACACACAGTCAGAGCACATAACAGAGGCTGCTGCCAGAAAAAGATCTTACACTGGAAAAAGCATTGTCTATTGCAGCGTAGATGTAGACAGCTGCAAAGGATGCTACAGAAAAGGGGTGTGAAGAGTGGACTGCACAAAATGTCAATGAACGATACAAATAAAGTCTTGCAGATGTGGCAAAAACTCATGATGTGAGTGCTGGTTCAAGGACAAGACAAAGAAAGTTTAACAGACTGGGACACAGTGTACAAACAAAAATCAGATAGCAAGCAAGCACAGAAAGGGAAACCATTGCTGGGTAGAAAGCCCACGCATAAAGCTAAGCATGTGCAGTATGTCGCAGAGTGAAAGCAGAGCAGGGACAGAGTCTGACAGAAATAAACTGGCCTGTTTAGAACTACATAGTATCACTAAAGATGAAGACAGAGATCTTCTGTCTTATTCCAGAGATGTCAGTGGTAAGTTAAAGATGGAATTGAACATGGGATCCACTGTGCCTTTCATTTCCAGAGCAGAACACACGACTCTTCCCCATCCATCTGTTAAAGACTCCAAACCTACACAGGTCAAAGAGTGTGTGCAGATGCAAAATTGAGGGTGGATGTGACAATGGAAGTACATACAAGTTGGAACTTTATATCTTGAAACATGGTGGACCACCCCTTTTGGGCCATGGAGGGTTGGGAAAGGTCAAATTAGACTGGCATTTCATTAAAGCTTTATGTATGTCACCAGCAGACTGCATTTCAAATCGTGCTACATAGAAGCTGTGACATCTACTCAGTGGCCCTAAGTTTAATGTGAGGTCTTAAGTTTTTTCTTCATGGCTGACTTTTAATCCCTGCAAGGGCATTCCAGTGGTCCTCCAACCATTAGTGAAATCAAAGCTATTTGTGATTCTCTTCCTCCTTGTTCCCATCCTAGTAGATTTGTTGATGCTTTGAAGCAGTGTACACCAGGGACGATTCTAGGATTTTCATTGAAGTGGGGCTCAGCCCCCAATGAGGGTATAATAGTAAAAAATAAACAAATAAATAAAATCAAATAAATCTTTGACTAACAGGGTGGGATGGTAAATTTATTGCAGCATTCCACTGTATTGCATAGATGTGTCTAACATTTGAGTACTGAACAAGCTAAATATGAGTCTTCCTGATCACACACACACTCCTCTGATCCTTGCTCTGTGACACTACAGTCTGCAGATTGAAGAACCCGCTGTAAGACGGGGAGGAGCCGAAGTCTGCCGCTGTTTTCATATGAAATTTAAAGGGGACTGAGGCGATCACAAATTTGTATATAGTTTATAGAGAATCACAGAATTTTTAGGGGGGCTGAGTAGATATGTTAGGGGGGTTAAAGTCCCCCTAAAAATGGTCTAGCAATGCCCATGGCATACATGTTATGTCCAGTTAACTAGTTCAGACTTTTGTTGCATTTTACTTAACACTCTTGATAGATTGTAACACAAATATTATTTGAAAATATTTCTAATCTGAATCCAGTCATTAATAAACCCAGGAAACCTAGAACTGATACCAGAGTGCTACTTATGAGTGGAGTGAGCTAGATCATTTACAACAATTTTATACACAGCTCCACACATTTCTGATGGCGCGAGCATAGGGCCAACAAGACATATCTCATGCTGCTAATGCTAAACAAGCTTGAAATGAGACTCCCAGTGCTTTTGTTACTTATTTTAAAGGAGAATGGGGAGGAAGTGCTCATCTCCCATTGACAAAGCAGTATGCCTTGCTCTTTACATTAGTGTCAGAGTGATCTTGCAGAGTTTACAAACTCAGTAGCTACATTTGCAACCAGAGATAGAGAACTAGAATCAGTGATAACTCTCCCAAGTCTGTTAAACATATGTTGGCCTCAGCCTCTGAAGGCCAATCTCACCAGTGTAATTATTTGTAATTAAGTGTAATTATTGCCACATTCCTGGACACTGGGAAAAGAAATGTAGAAATAAACAACTTGATCTTAGAAATGGTGTAACCAAGTGTTTCCCTAACACACAGGATGAGACACAGAATTTTCAGAGTAACACCCCTCATCAGTGGCAGTTTCAACATCAATAGGGCTGCCCACAGAGTGAAGGAGCCCCTGCCGTCTCCTACTTAGTTCTGATCCAAATTCATTACCAATTATGAATCTGTGTGTTGAAGGTGTCATTTACCCTTTTATGGTTGACACAGGTGCTACATGCACCTCATTTGGAAAACAGTACAATGGGACAGTATCAAACTCTGGTATCAATTCTGTGGGAATAGATGGGGTTCCTGTCACCTGTCCTAAAACTTTCTCACTCAAAACTACTAGTCCTGATGATCCTGAAATTCTCTTTTATCACAGATTCGTTGTCATTCCATCTTCACCATTCAATCTGTTGGGTAGTGACATTTTGGCTAAGTTAAACTGTTGTTTTAACTGTGATCTGTGAAGGAGGACATCTTGTTCTCAGTACTCCAACTAATGTTTTTCTTCTGTTATGTGTACATCTGACACGACTGAGACCCGTGATAACCTGAAAATACCTGTTGAACTTTGAGGTCTACATGCAGACTGAAGACAGTCTAACTTCTACATGCAGACTGCTGTAGAAGAGGCTCAATTATCCTCTTAACCCACTTGGCCCAGTGTGGTTTCAAGGCCCCGCTCTGTAAAATCCCATTCTGTAAGACACTGGTGCAGTATCTGGGGTTTCTGGGCCAGTATTCACAAAGCTTCTTAGGAGCTCTCTGAGAGAATTCTATCTTAGCCTAAAAAGTCCTAGCTGGGAGTCCTAGACTAAAAGTGATTTAGGAAACTTCTCAGAGCAACTCTGAGTAAGGAAAGTACAAAAACCTTTATCTTAATGAGGAGGTGTGGTTCACCCCATTGCTAGGGATGATGCAGCAATTCAAGGACTGTGATTGGTTGTTAAAAAAATATGTAAAGGACTTAGTGTACTTTTTGTGAAAATAAAATATATGATAATAGAATGGACAGTGAAATCATGTTTATATATAAAGAAATTGTATAATCATGAATACAGGCTACAAAGTTTCTGTTATAGGCTAAATATCTTAAAGTTAATTAAAACAGCCAAATGTTGAAAATGTGTCTACTTTTGAAGCAACCACATTCCACACGATAGTTACTATATTTAAGTTCTTACATTTATTTACCATACTGATGTAATGTGGCAGGTAAAAGTATTAATATTGACTGTGATGAAGTTATATCTTCAAGCAAAAACAGAAACTTTGGAGACTTTGGGGGGTTTTGGGAAGTGTCATAAAACAAATCCCATTCCTGTGTACCTTCCCCTCTTCAAGGAGGCAATGGTGGAACTATTTTCTGGATCTTACCAAGAATGTACATTCTTTTACTCTTCAGGTTCTAATCTCAAGGAATACTGAAATATGATATACAGTACTCCCTGTATGATGTTATTGAGGTTTAATGTCATTCTAAAGGTCATGGTGTGATTGTTGAAAAAGGTCTAATTTCCAAATCAGAGTATACTAAAGTTTACACATCTGCTGTTGAAGATATGTCCTTATTCAACCCCCTCGCAGGTCATGAGACAACAATCCAAACTATGCCAAAAATCATTATTATACACCTCTTTAATTTTAGATTGTGAACTTAAATCAGAATGGAGAATGCCTCAGTTTAAAGTTAAATTAGAACAAACCGAAACTTAAACTTGTATGGAGAAACCCAGGTTTAAGTTATAATAGAGTTATGTTCAATCATTTCAGTTTTCTATCTACTTAATAAATTTAGAATAGTCATGATCAGCATCAGATTATACTTATATTAACTATTAATTGGAGTCAGATTACCATTATACACAGAGTTCAAAGAATGAAGCCAAATTCTAATAAATGAAACAAATTCTTCTAGAAGTGCAAAGGAAAGGTAGGACATGAGATCCCTTCACCCACGCCGCTGGATTTCGTCGTTAGGCTGGCGGGTGGTCCTTACACTGATTTTATTACTTGTAATCAGCATTTCAGATTGATGGGAGCAAATTGGCTCACCTTTTACCAATTACATGATTTCAGGACAGTCTATTTAAGTTGCACTTTTGGAGGGTATATAGCCAACAATCCAAGAGAGATGGAAGGAAGTAAAAGAACAAGAAAACCAAATTGGACAGATTGCTTTATTTTCTTCAACTAAATTCAACTATTTTAAAAGGTAAATTTGGCATCACAGCTCAAAATCTCAGCAGCTAAACTCCTCATTCCCTCTGGTTGTGCGCACCAGCGAGGAATGTGAAAAGTGGTGGTATGTGTTGCAGTCTCAAGCCAGGAGGGAGATTGCAGCACACAAAAGGGATTCTTCAAGCGCAGATGAGTGATATTGCAGTTTCTTACTATATCTGGCTTGGTTAAATATGCCTACAGAACTATACACCTAAGCTACTGTGTTTTTAGGTGGAGGACCACCCGCTAAATAACTGTATCAGGTAGCGGAAACTGTATTTAATGTTCATGGACACTCGGAAATATGTCACCGGGCTGAAGGAAGGCACAGACAGCTCAATGATCCAGCTAATGGGAAAACAACAAAGGTAGGACAAGTAGGCAATAGGCAAATAAAGAGAAATATCAAGAACAAGTGCTGTTTAATATGTAGACCATGTGCCATATTTTGTGCTCTCGCATGTGGACAACAAACAAAACAATAAATAAAAGAATTGTTTTCAGCAATTTTCTGCAACATGGAGCTGTCAGAGGAACCGGGGCCATCAACGTCACAGGTGTGTGACCCTCAGCCTCAGCCAGTGTGTCAGATAAGCCTGCCTGCTGCAGCCACCCCAACAACATCCCTGCTGGACAGAAAATTGGAGATCGAAATTGATACCCTCACACAGCACAAAAAAGTTCTCTGTTTACAGGAGGAGTATTATAAGCTAAAAATTGAGCTGCTAAAATATAAGAAGAATGACAAATAAAAAGTGTATCACTGTCACGTGGTCTATATAACAGCAGTTGTGTTCAACTACAGTTGGTGTATGGAATGTTAAGCTACAGACACCAGTTTGGATATTACATCAACTGTTACTTACCTAAAATGCAAATTTGTAAATTAAGCTCTGTGACAAATCCCACTCTGGGACATGTCTCTCTCCTGGGTAAACTGAATGCCTTCATCATCTTTATCACCATCATCACTGTTACCATGACTGCTTTCAAGAGGTTCTGGGATTTGTTGTGGTTTGCAGTTGTTGTGAAGCACTGCATAGGCTGTAATGACTGCAGACCTTAGCTGGTAACAGGTGCACTTCTCCATGCAACACATGAAACCTCCTCTTCAGCTGGCCAATACCCCAATCAACTATTGAGCTTGTTTTCTTGTGGGCTCTAAAAGTCAGTGCAAAAGACATCACAAGTTAAGGTGGCCTAATGCACTCAACAATAATGTGAATATGATTTTGATTGATGGTTTGATTAAATAGCTTAAATAGATTAAATATCTCTTGTTTGTAATATATTCAAGCACATTTGTAAATGCATTTTATTTTCATACACAATGATTCAGTGTTAGTCTACTGTTTAGGTACCTGTTGTAGTTTAGCTGTGGTCCTGGGTCTGGGTGGAGGTAAGGTGTGAGGAGCCATGGTTTGCATGGATAGCCACTGTCCCCTAACAAATGACAGTTAACTGCCATATGTCATTACTGCCATAATGTCCTTCAAAAAGCTGTCTCAGGCCACTCTCGGACAGTATCCTGGCATCATTTGTTGAGCCTGGCCATTTTGCAACAATGTCTAAAATTTTGCACATTGCACACTGATGCTGTGGTCCCTCTTTCTGTTGACAAAAACGTCTTCATTTTCCGATGGTGCAATTATGCAGATGTGTGTCCCATCAATTACACCAACAACACTGGGGAACCCTACTATGTCCATGGATGCCCTTTTGTGAGCCTGCAGAGTGTGAACGTCCAGTGGAAATGAAATGAACTTTGTCACTATATAAGACTGTGAAAGCGCTTCAATAGTTTGTGATCACTTTGCTGATGGAAGTTTGTGACAGACAGAAGTCAATCAGGCTATGAAGCCATCCTTTGTGCCACAAAAAATCTCACTATCATACCTATAACAGCCAAAAATAGCCCAGCTGTCCTGCTCCACCGCCTGGTGCTCTCTCGTTTGGAGGAACAGGTGCCTGATGGTTTCAGAATCATCTCTGAGTGCATATCTGTCACAACATCCATTGGATGGTGGGGCACACATATTTGTAGATGGCTCATGCTCTAAACCCAATGATGATACCACCTTATGTGGGTATTCAGTCTGTTCTTTGCCTAACGTTGTACACTCATTCTATTCCTTTTCTTTCAGCTCAAGCAGCTGAACTTGTTGCTTTAACAAGGGCATGTTGTCTGTTTAAAGGTAAAGTTGTGACTATTTATACTGATTTGTGATATGCTTTTGGTGTAGCTCATGATTTTGGTAAGATTTGGCATGTATGTGTTTTTAAAGCTGCAAATAGTAAACCCATTTCACATGCTACACTGGTTTCTGATCTTTTAGAAGCCTCTATGTTACCTAAATGTCTAGCTGTCATAGCTGTCAAGGTCAAGGGTCACAACCCAGGAGATTCTGAAATGGCTCATGGTAACACTCTAGCTGATGAAGTAGCAAAATGGGCTGCCAAAGAGTGTATGTCCTCACCTTTTGTGCACAAAACACCCACAGTATTTTCTCTGTTTACACACATTTTGACTCCAGTAGATATTGACATAACTTTTCTACATACACAGGCTACAAAACAAGATCTTTTGTTTTGGTCCTCTGAGAACTGTTTGCCTTCAGATAAGGACGTACTGATTCACTGTCCTCAGGGCTGCATTGCACTCCCCTGTTTTGTATTACCATTCCTCGTGTGCCATTTTCATGGTATCTCACATACCACACGAAGAGGGGTGATTAGAAACATCAACAAACAATTGTGTATTCTTAATGTTACTAAAACTGTCAAATTGCTACTTGTTGCATGTTTACATTTACATTTACATTTCTGGCATTTGGCAGACGCTCTTATCCAGAGCGACATACAAAAGTGCTTTAAGTCACTATCATTGAAAACATTAACACTGGTTCAATAGGTCACAGACTTAGGATACCATTCGCCTAAAATTGTTCTTTTTTTTTTTTTTTTTTATAAACCATAAACAGTGAAAGGTAATAGCTAGTTTAAGTTCCTCCGGAAAAGGTAGGTCTTAAGACGTCGTTTGAAGACAGTCAGAGACTCTGCTGGGCGGACATCTAGGGGAAGTTCATTCCACCACTTCGGTGCCAGAACAGAGAAGAGTCTAGATGAATACCTACCTTTTACCCTGAGAGATGGTGGGACCAGTCGGGCAGCGCTAGTGGATCGGAGGAAGTGAGGAGCAGTGCGAGGAGTAATAAGATTTTTGAGGTAAGATGGTGCTGGTCCATTCTTGGCTTTGTAGGCAAGCATCAGTGTTTTGAATCTGATGCCTGCAGCTACCGGAAGCCAGTGGAGGGAACGCAGCAGTGGGGTGGTGTGGGAGAACTTAGGCAGGTTGAATACAAGCCGTGCAGCTGCATTTTGGATCATTTGCAGTGGATGAGTTGTATTCAGAGGAAGACCTGCCAAGGGTTGCAGTAGTCCAGTCTTGAAATGACCAGAGACTGAACAAGCACTTGAGTAGCCTGTGTGGATAGAAATGGTCAGATCCTTCTGATGTTGTACAGAAGAAACCGACATGAGCGTGTCACATTGGCAACATGGGAGGAAAAGGACAGTTGATTGTCCATGGTTACCCCAAGGTTGCGAGCAGTGGCTGAAGGGGAGATCATTGAGTTGTCCAGAAATAATGCAAGATCCTTGTCTGGGGATGAATCACCTGGAATGACCAGCAGTTCAGTTTTGCTGGGATTAATTTTCAGCTGATGAGCTGTCATCCAGCATGAAATGTCTGCCAGACACGCTGAGATTCAGGTAGAAGCTGTGGTATCTGAGGGAGGGAAGGAGAAGATAAGTTGGGTGTCATCAGCATAGCAGTGGTATGAAAAGCCATGTGAGGATATCACTTTGCCAAGAGTGTGAGTGTAGAGGGAGAAAAGGAGAGGACCAAGTACTGAGCCTTGTGGGACACCAGTAGAGAGTCTGCATGGAGCAGATGTCAATCCCTTCCATGTTACCTGATATGAGCGACCATCCAGGTAGGAAGCAAACCATTCCCATGCTGTTCCACAAATTCCAAGACTCCTGAGGGTGGACAAGAGAGTCTTGTGGTTAACCGTGTCAAATGCTGCAGTAAGGTCAAGGAGGATGAGGACCGATGACAGCTTGGCTGATCTAGCAGTATGTAGTTTCTCAGTGACCGCCAAAAGGGCGGTCTCTGTAGAATGTGCTGCTTTGAAGCCAGACTGGTTGGGATCATGGAGATTATTTTGCAAGAAATAGTCAGACAGCTGATTATAAACAATTTGTTTGAGAATTTTTGAAAGAAAGGAGAGGAGTGATACTGGTCTGTAATTATTAATGTCAGAGGGATCCAAAGTAGGTTTCTTTAGTATAGGGATAACCCTTGCTTGCTTAAAGGCAGTTGGTACCTGTCCTGATGTAATGGATCTATTGATGACTGTGGTGATGAAGGGCAGGAGGTCAGGTGAGATGGTCTGGAGCATAGTGGAAGGGATTGGATCCAGTGGGCAGGTGGTGGGATTGGAGGAGTTGATGATTTGCAAAACCTCTTCTGCTGCTATGGTTGAGAGGATGCTTCAGTGAAGGAGTAGCTGAGTCCTGGCTGTGTAATGCAGATGAAGTAGGGGTGGACATGAAGGTCTGGCAGATGTTCTCAATCTTCTCTGTGTAAAAAGTGGCAAAATCTTCAGCAGTCAGGGAGGATGGAGCAGGTGGAGTCGGAGGGTTGAGTAGTGCAGAGATGATGTTGTGGAGCTTTCGGGGATCTTGTGCAGAAGCCTCAAGCTTTTCCTTGTAAAAGGAAGTCTTGGCAGAAGTCATGTCTGAAGAGAATCTGGACAGAAGCATACGATAAGAGGCGAGATCTGCGTCCAGATGAGATTTCTTCCACTTCCTCTCTGCTTATGTTTGATTTGTGCTAGAGCCAATGTTCAGGGTAAAACTGCCAAACATGATGCATTACCCCCTCCAGAAGCACCGTTTTTAAGCATTACAAATTAACTTTACATATATGCCACCTGTGAAAAAGCTTTTTCCCTGTGCAAAGGAAAATGCAAATACTGTTATTAAAATTTTTGCAAAAGAAATCATACCTAGGTATGGTATCCCACAATCAATTGACAGTGATAACAGTTCACCATTCAAGGCCAAAGTGACCCAGAAACTTTGTCAGTATTTCAAAACTGACTGGAACTTTCATATTCCATTCCATCCCCAAAGTTCAGGGATAGTAGAAAGAAAGAATAGAACCATTAAAGACAGATATACTAAGGCATTATTACAAACCAACAGCCGAAACTGGGTGGATCTCCTGCCCTCAGTTCTTTGTGAAATTCGCATGACACCACATGCAAAATCCCAACTAACTCTTTTTGAGATAATCATGGGCAGGCCATTTCCAACCCCTTGGACTAAAGGGTAATCCTGGTGTTTCCTTTTTAGGTGACCTGGAGATGATTGTTGGCGATTACACTCAAACACTAGTTGAAAAATTAAACAGTATGCATGGTAATGTCTCTGCCTCTCTCCCTCTACCTACAAATCAGCTGACTCACCCTTTTCTCCCAGGTGATGCAGTTTTAGTAAAAAGCCTCAATCCTAGGAAAGTGGGGGAAGCAGCCCTTGGCTATTCAACTAGAGTGGTAGCAGTCATGTGCACTGCTGTGCTCACTGATTCTCAACCTCAGTGGATCCACGCCAGCAGGGTGAAACAGTGCCCTGTTCCAGTGACAACTAAGAAAGGAGAGAAGCTGCAATAAATTCCATACCGGATCGGTCGAGGCCCAGGTTAACAACGACCGCCATCAGCGCCGTTGACCTACAGGGCGCTGGTGGAAATTGGGCTACTGTTGGTTGAAGAAGTAGAGGAGAGTGCATAGACAGAGAGAGAAGATGAAAGGTAAGAGGGTAGGACTGAGAATAGGAACTCTGAATGTTGGTACTATGACAGGGAAAGGTAGAGAGCTGGCTGATATGATGGAGAGAAGGAAGGTGGATATACTGTGTGTACAGGTGACCAGTGGGAAGGGTAGCAAGGCTAATAGTATAGGAGCAGGATTCAAGCTGTTTTATTATGGTGTGGATAGTTTGAGAAATGGGGTAGGTGTGGTCCTGAAGGAGGAGTTTGTGAGGAATGTTCTGGAGGTGAAGAGAGTGTCAGACAGGTTGATGAATCTGAAGTTAGAGATTGAAGGTGTGATGTTGAATATTGTTAGTGGTTATGCCCCACAGGTAGGTTGTGAGTTAGAGGAGAAAGAGAGATTCTGGAGTGAATTAGATGAGGTGATAGAGAGTATTCCCATGGGTGAGAGAATGGTGATAGGAGCTGATTTTAATGGACATGTTGGTGAGGGGAACACAGGAGATGGGCAAGGTTCAAGTTAAGGAAAGGAACCTTGAAGGACAGATGGTAGTGGACTTTGCTAGGTGGATGGACATGGCTGTGGTTAACACTTATTTTCAGAAGAGGGAGGAGCATAGAGTGACTTACAAGAGTGGAGGTAGGAGCACACAGGTAGACTACATCCTATGTAGAAGAGGCAATCTGAAAGAGATTAGTGACTGTAAAGTGGTAGTGGGAGAGAGTATAGCCAGACAGCATAGGATGGTGGTGTGTAGGATGACTTTGATGGTCTGTAAGCAGAGGTCAAAGATAGAGATGGAGAAGAAAACCAAGTTGTGGAAGCTGAAAAAGGAGGAATGTTGTGAGGAATTTAGACAGAAGTTGAGACAGGCTCTGGGTGGTCAGGTAGTGCTTGGTAGTTACCAGATGCCTGGGAAACTACAGCAGTAGTGATCAGGAAGACAGGAAGAAAGGTGCAGGGTGTGTCATCTGGAAGGAGGAAAGAAGATCAGGAGACTTGGTGGAGGAATATAAGACGTTACAGCACAGAGTGAAGAGGGAGGTGTCTAAGGCCAAGCAGAAGTTGAGGCAGGCTCTGGGTGGTCAGGTAGTGCTGCCAGATGACTGGGAAACTACAGCAGAAGTGATCAGGGAGGCAGGAAGAAAGGTGCTGGGTGTGTTATCTGGAAGGAGGAAAGAAGATAAGGAGACTTCGTGGTGGAATGAGGAAGTTCAGAATAGTATTCAAAGGAAGAGGTTAGCCAAGAAGAAGTGGGACATGGACAGGACTAAAGAGAATAGACAGGGATACAAGGAGTTACAGCACAGAGTGAAGAGGGAGGTTTCTAAGGCCAAGCAGAAGTGTATGATGAGTTGTACACTAGGTTAGACACTAGGGATGGAGAGAAGGACTTGTACAGGTTAGCTAGGCAGAGGGATCAAGATGGGAAGGATGTGTGGCAAGTTAGAGTAATTAAGGATAGAGATGGAAAGGTGCTCACAAGTGAGGAGAGTGTACAGAGGAGATGGAAGGAGTACTTTGAAGAGCTGATGAATGAGGAAAATAAGAGGGAAAAAGAGTAGATGGGGTGAACTTTGTGGAACAGAAAGTAGATAAGATTAGAAAGGATGATGTCAGGAAAGCTTTGAAGAGGACAAAAAGTGGAAAGGCAGTTGGTCCTGACGACATCCCTGTGGAGGTCTGGAAGTGTCTAGGAGAGGTGGCAGTGGAATTTTTAACTAGTCTGTTTAACAGGGTTTTAGAGAGTGAGAAGATGCCTGAGGAATGGAGAAGTGTATTAGTGTCGCTCTTTAAGAATAAGGGTGACGTGCAGCAACTATAGGGGGATAAAGTTGATGAGCCATACAATGAAGCTATGGGAAAGAGTAGTGGAAGCTAGGTAAGGAAGGTAGTAGAAATTTGTGAGCAGCAGTATGGCTTCATGCCCAGAAAGAGCACAACAGATGCTATTTTTGCTCTGAGAATGTTGATGGAGAAGTATAGGGATGGTCAGTGAGAGTTGCACTGTGTGTTTATAGACTTGGAGAAAGCGTATGACAGGGTGCCAAGAGAAGAGCTGTGGTACTGTATGAGGAAGTCAGGAGTAGCAGAGAAGTGTCAGAGTGGTGCAGGACATGTATGAGAGGAGCAGGACAGTGGTGAGATGTGCTGTAGGTCAAACAGAGGAGTTCAGAGTGGAGGTGGGACTGCATCAGGGATTGTGATCTGTAGTGGGAGCATGTGGAGGAAAACCTGGAGAGGTGGAGGTTTGTGCTGGAGAGAAGAGGAATGAAAGTCAGTCATAGTAAGACTGAGTACGTGTGTGAATGACAGAGAGGGAAGTGGAACAGTAAGATTACAGGGTGAAGAGGTGAAGAAGGTACAGGAGTTTAAGTACTTGGGGTCAACAGTCCAGAGTAATGGAGAGTGTGGGAAAGAGGTAAAGAAGCGAGTGCAGGCAGGTTGGAATGGGTGGAAAAAGGTGTCGGGAGTTCTGTGTGATTTCAGTGAGAATCAAGGGGAAAGTGTACAGGACAGTGGTGAGACCAGCCATGCTGTATGCTGTATTTAGAGACAGTATCACTGAGACAGAGACAGGAGTCAGAGCTGAAGGTAGCAGAGCTGAAGATGTTGAGGTTCTCTATGGGAGTGACAAGGTGGGACAGGATTAGGAATGAGTACATCAGAGGGACAGCTCATGTTGGATGTTTGGGGAACAAAGTTAGAGAGGCCTGTCTCATTCTCCCTCATATCGTCTGGCTGCTACAGCTAACTGCTGCTTTTCTCACAGACATGACCGGTCCAGTGCCTGGCTATAACTCCAGCCTGAATGCATGTCATGGTCTCTCTGAGGAAGAGTGCACCTCTTCCCCTGATGTATTATTGGGTAATTCTCAGGTATTTATTGTCCCAAGAAAGTTGGGTGACACTTGTCTCTGTTCGAATGCTAGTGACCAGTTATCCCTCAGCAATTCTGAGTGCAAGGCTCATGTGGATGTGATGTGGGTGCTCTGACACCTTTTTGTTTTATTAATGAGAAGGGTTTGATCTAATAATGGTCTCATCACAGGACAGAAATGTCCTTTTAGTTTTCTGACCACAACCAACACTGTCTGTGAATTAAAAGCTATGAGAGACATAGTTCTTCAGAATAGGATGATATTGGACATCTTGACTGCAGAGTGTGGAGGTGTCTGTAAGATGCTTAACACCTCACGCTGTTTTTTTTATTCCTGATAACTTTCAGAACATCACCAATGTTATTCAACATATGAAAAAGGCTGTAGCTAGTCCACCGTCACCTGATGACACTTGGTTTGCATGGCTCTCTTGTCTTTTGGATGGTCGGGGTAACTGGATTCTGCATTTCATTATACCAGTTGTTATCATTGTTTTGGTCTGTTCTTACCGTGTATCCTTAAATGCATTTCACCTTGTGTTAGGCGATTTGTAGATGCTCTACTTAACATTACTTTTGTAGCAGTTCCAATCAGTACAATGAAGTAGGTCTTGCTTTCTGCTGGACAGGACCACCCTCTGACCTCTGGCTTGTGCAGCCTTAAAGGGTGACTGTCGTTTGAGGTTAGGGCTGGGGGATGGCCCAGTTGGCAGTAAGACAAGGAGCGTGCACAGGTCCCATTGGGAACTACACTATATTGCCAAAAGTATTCGCTCACCCATCCAAATAATCAGAACCAGGTGTTCCAATCACTTCCATGGCCACAGGTGTATAACATCAAGCACCTAGGCATGCAGACTGTTTTCACAAACATTTGTGAAAGAATGGGTCGCTCTCAGGAGCTCAGTGAATGTGATAGGAAACTGTGATAGGATGCCACCTGTGCAACAAATCCAGTCGTGAAATTTCCTCGCTCCTAAATATTCCACAGTCAACTGTCAGCTGTATTATAAGAACATGGAAGTGTTTGGGAACTACAGCAACTCAGCCACGAAGTGGTAGGCCACGTAAACTGATGGAGCGGGGTCAGCGGATGCTGAGGCGCATAGTGCGAAGAGGTCGCCAACTTTCTGCAGAGTCAATCTCTACAGACCTCCAAACTTCATGTGGCCTTCAGATTAGCTCAAGAACAGTGCGCAGAGAGCTTCATGGAATGGGTTTCCATGGCCGAGCAGCTGCATCCAAGCCATACATCACCAAGTGCAATGCAAAGCGTCGGATGCAGTGGTGTAAAGCACGCCACCACTGGACTCTAGAGCAGTGGAGACGCGTTCTCTGGAGTGACGAATCGCACTTCTCCATCTGGCAATCTGATGGACGAGTCTGGGTTTGGCGGTTGCCAGGAGAACGGTATTTGTCTGACTGCATTGTGCCAAGTGTAAAGTTTGGCGGAGGGGGGATTATGGTGTGGGGTTGTTTTTCAGGAGCTGGGCTTGGCCCCTTAGTTCCAGTGAAAGGAATTCTGAATGCTTCAGCATACCAAGACATTTTGGACAATTCCATGCTCCCAACTTTGTGGGAACAGTTTGGAGCTGGCCCCTTCCTCTTCCAACATGACTGTGCACCAGTGCACAAAGCAAGGTCCATAAAGGCATGGATGACAGAGTCTGGTGTGGAGGAACTTGACTGGCCTGCACAGAGTCCTGACCTCAACCCGATAGAACACCTTTGGGATGAATTAGAGCAGAGACTGAGAGCCAGGCCTTCTCGTCCAACATCAGTGTGTGACCTCACAAATGCGCTTCTGGAAGAATGGTCAAAAATTCCCATAAACACACTCCTAAACCTTGTGGACAGCCTTCCCAGAAGAGTTGAAGCTGTTATAGCTGCAAAGGGTGGACCGACGTCATATTGAACCCTATGGATTAGGAATGGGATGTCACTTAAATTCATATGCGAGTCAAGGCAGGTGAGCGAATACTTTTGGCAATATAGTGTAAGTGGACATGGATATATTCTATATCTAGGCAAGCTCTGTCCTGGGCTGACTGCAGCCCTTGGCTGAGTGTGTGTCAACATTTGTTTATGACCTCATCTTATTACCGTGATATCCTTTGTTTTGTCCTAGAAATTCTTTCTGTTCTGTCTTAAAAACATGTGCTGAACACAGACACTCAGTGACAGTTGTCTTCTGTATCTTATAGAGGCCTTTTCGTAGTAAACTCGCAAAACTGCCAGTGAACACATCAACCAAAATGTGTTTCTGCCTACTGTCTTTTTTTACCTATAGATTATAATGAAGATTATACCATTCTTCTGTATAAATACTCCCTGTTTATCTCATTAAATTTTGAAGAGTTCTGCTATTCAGTTACTGTCTCTGCATGATTCTTTAGCATCTCTTCCCTGAATTCAGCTATGGAAGCAGTGGCAGCAGCATGACTCAGGATTGTTCTCAGAGCTAACCTGCAAAATCCTAACACTTATTTTAGTTTATCTATTTATATACACCAATCAGGCATAACATTATGACCACCTGCCTTATATTGTGTTAGAAACAGACAAACAAGAGTAAGTACTTCTAAGTCAGTGTTTGTAGTTTTAATATGCATTTGTCAATGAGGATCTGAAAATAGAAGGAACCTGAACTTGATTTTTTACTGTGTGGTGATGTATAGAGTTGTAAATTTCCATATATCAAACTCACGTACCGTATGAAAATATAAGATATTGATTGAAGAGTAAGTTTATGTTTATGTGCTTTTTGGGGAGGGATTGTGATATTCAAATGACATTAACTGATTTTCATAATGACTCTAATGCCAGGACACAATGCAAACCTAAAGTAGATTTGAACTGGAGGGGTGATACAGAAGTTATTTTGAGAGCTTTGACACATTCTAAACAGTTCTGATACAATTTATCAGGAGAAACCAAAAATATTGTGGTTACTTTATCACTGAATTACCATATCGTAAAAGAATAGTTAATTAACAACTTTCTTATGTAAAATATTCCTTTTTCATCATGCACTATCTAACTTTGTGAATCATCATTGTAGAGAAAAAACAAAGCAAAAATTGCTGTTGTGATAAACAGCAAGCACTTTTAATACCTTTTAAAAAAAAGTGGATTTAAATATTTGGTATTAATTGGTAGCAATTATAAAATGTGGGCCCCTCAACAATATCCTGTCAAAAAAAGAAGAAAGATGTTTTAAGAATACATAAACCAAGGACTTTAAGGATAGGAGTACTTGCCAATTCATGTAAAGAAAAAAGACACAACATGCCATCAATTTTTCTCAATCAGTTTCTCACTTTTATATCCACTTTACTTCTGTTTTGTTTTGCTCTTGATGCAGATCATGCCTTAAGTTGTTGGTACTTCTTTGCTTTAAGATTGCTGAAAGGCCTTTTGGAAAAACCTAAACATTAAATCATAATTAATAATATTTTTAAAATGATCAGAAAAGCTTCATGTTTGCCAAACAATATAACAAATGATTAATTTGAAGAATTAATAAGCTATTAAAAGTTTTTAGTCATGCTATGAGGTTTATAAACATTTAAACTGGTTAAACACACACACAAGAATTTGTCTGTTTTCAAACTCAGTAACATTAAAATAAATCCTGTGCATGTGAATTAATTAGCAAGTAATTCATTAACATGTGTGTACATAGTAATTCAAGGTGTTTAGTTTTAAGGTGTTAAATGTGAGGCATTACCAACACCTACCTTTTCTGTATCATTTCCAAGGTCATCCACTGTTTCATATACCACCATTCCATTTGCAATAAAGCCAAAGTGCAAAGGGCATTTATATATTTTACTGCATGTTTTAACTGATTAGGATCATTTTTATTTCAGATGAACACTTTGTAAGATGTAAGTATTGATGTCATGGCATGTAAATTGTAACTCTTAGTAATTATTCTTAGGAAATATTTTTCATACATATAAAAGGTGGCGGTGAGGGTAATACATAGAAATATACACTGATTAGCCATAACATTATGATCACCTGTCTAATATTGTGTTGGTCCCCTTTCGCTGCCAAATCAGCCCTGACCCGATGATATATGGACTCTACTAGATCCCTGAAGGTGTGCTGTGGTATCTGGCACCAAGATGTTAGCAGCAAACAAGTCCTGTAAGTTGAAACTTGGGGCCTCCATGGATCAGACTTGTTTGCCAGCACATCCCACAGACCAATTGGATTGAGATCTGGGGAATTTGGAGGTCAAGTCAACACCACAAACTCATTTTTGTGCTCTTCAAACTATTCCTGAACTATTTTTGCTTTGTGGCATGGCGCATTATCCTGCTGAAAGAGGCCACAGCCATCAGGGAATACTGTTTCCATAAAAGGGTGTACATGGTCTGCAGTATTGCTTAGGTAGGTGGTACATATCAAAGGAACCTCCACATGGATGGCAAGACCCAAGGTTTCCTACCAGAACATTGCCCAAAGCATGACACTGCCTCCACCAGCTTGCCTTCTTCCCATAGTGCATCCTGGTGTCATGTGTTAACCAGCCTTGGATGCCCATGACCCTGTCTCTGGTTCACCATTGTTCCTTATTCAGACCACTTTTGATAGATACTGACCTCTGCAGACTGAGAACACCCCACAACAGCTGCTCGTTTTGAAGATGCTCTGATCCAGTCATCTAGCCATCATAATTCGGCCCTTGTACAACTAGTTCAAAGTTGGCACCCAAAAAATATTAGTAAATGCTTTAGGTAATTTCCTGCTTTAACAGAAGGTGTGTTTTGTCTGCATTTATACAGCAACTATGATGTTTGCTAAACTCCAGTTTTATCTGCTCTAAAAAGGCTCTTTAACTTCCACTTCTTGCAACAACAAAAAAAATGTAAATAAATGTAAAACTGTTTGTGATGGCATGTAAATATTAGTGTGTAATTAAGTGCATTCATCAATAAACCTCAGTCAATTTGTCTTACAATTACTAGATCTTTTCATTTTTAATACCGAAACAGAAATCATGGATTGTTTTAAAATCTTGCCTTTGTATTGTACTTAAAAAAAAGAAAAGAAAAAAATGCCTTTGTGTGAAATATGGCCTCAATTCACACATAAACCAGGTGTGACCTGCAAGCTGGGAAATCTACACCAAAGCAGTAAGATAGAACTGAGGCAAAATTAGTGTTTAATAGAAGGAAAAAAAACATTAAAGCTGAAAAATTGTGAAAAAATTGCATTTTTTTCTTGCATAATATTATGCTCCTGAATTTAAAGAAATTACAGAGAGGACAAATACAATGTTACCAGAAAGACAATGCAAAATACATTAGGTAAGATTACTAAAAGATCATTTACAATGAGGACTGTGTTTTAATAATAGTTAAGCACTACCTTCTGATGGAAATTTGGTATAAAATTTAATTTCTTTATAACTGAAGCCGAATGCAATCTAACAAAGTATTTATTACAAAAAGAGGCAAATTACAATAGATATAACTTAAGTGCATTAGGCAATTTAATATACATTTTAACTCGCTGTCATTACATTCATCTCATGAAATGACTCAGTAACAATATTTCTATTTTGCAAACACAGACTTAATTGTAAATAAGAAATGCTATTTTATTCAGTATATTTTTGTAAATGTTTAGTGAATTTCATATAATACTGTAAAAACTCAACACTCATGGTCCACAAATGCAAAAAAATAAGTTTTCTAGAGCACACAAAGGAGGACATACATATGGTGAAATACATAGAAATGTTAGTGAAGCCTGGATGGGGGATGTGGTTAAGGTGTCAGACTAAGGTGGATGGCTACTGATCAGAAAGTTGTGAGTTTGAATCCCAGGTCCACCAAGTTGCTACTGCTGGGCCCCTGAGCCAAATGCTGTAAATGTAATGAGGAACTTGAGAGCTTGAGGAAATATGAAAACAGAGGTTTTCTCATCAGTTATAGGGCTTGTATTGTTGTGACCCCTAATCTGGACTAGAAGCTTTAACAGCCAGTCCAGAAAAGTTCAAACATAAGAAGAGTAAAAGCATGCAGTGCCCCTGATGTCTGAGTGTAAATAAACAATATTATTGTCCCTTAAATGATCCACTGAACTGAGCAAAAACAATTTGAAAAAATTGTAAAGGTCTGAAATGAGAACCAAAAAACCCCCAAGAGCTCATTCCTCAGATACTGTTACAGCAGGCTGATTGCCATGATGTCCAGTGAATGAAGGACACTGAGAAAGAAAAGTAAACAGACAAGAAAGAAAAAAAACATGATTGTGCTGTTATATGTACATAATCTATGAAAAGTTGTAATGAGGCCCAACACATTAAAGAATGACATGCAGAATGTCCACAGAGCAAGTTAGTCCTGTTATGAGGTACATTGTACTGTAGCTACTGTAACGGTGGCGACACCCAAGTGAACAATTTTAACGAAAATAATACTAGTTCGGGCGCCAGACAGGGGTTAGCCTGTCAAAATAATTAAATAATTAACCCGGATTATTAACCCGGAACGCCACCTATTACAGCAAAATACTAATAACAATAGATATGTCAGAAAAATAAGGCACATAGAAGGAAAATTTCTGATTAACGTTTGCATGTATTTTTCATAAGTAGGAAACTATACATTATACATCGATCACAATTAAACAAAAATAAAACAAAACCATCAAGCCCCCCCCCAAAAAAAAAAAAAAAAATCTGAAATCGCGAAGTTTCGTCTGCATTCACAGCAGCAGTTTCAAGCATCCGGTTCTCGATACAGTTCAGAACCGATGATCAAAAAAAAGCAAACACAAACAAGATTAGTTCCAGTCGGCCTCTTAGTAAGGAAAATCAGTGTGCTAATATGATAAAGAGAAAAGAAAGAAAAAAATTACTCCCATTAAGGGGAGTTGTTTGTTGCGGTATGCGAGTGACAAATGTGGCGTAGGCGATCGGTGAATGTGTGTGTGTGTGTATGTGTGTGTGTGTGTATGTGTACGGCAAACCATGAGCCATCCAGCCGGCAGCTCAGCTTGGGAACTTGGGACAGAGTTCCAAACAGCGGATTTGCGTGGATTTTCATTACGGAAAGAAGGCATCCAGGTAAACCGCACTTCCCATTCACTCCTGAGACAAACACGCGACTTTGCGCTGGTCCTGCGCTCGGATAACGATCTCGGCGACCCTCCGCCTTTCACTCAGCAATACACCTGCGTGAGTTTGCGCTCAGCTGATACCGGTGCAACCTCCACCCCAGACACTCGCGACTTCTTCCTTTGATCCTCTCTTTAGAAAAAACCCACCCATTTTGTTCCTAGACCACTATATATCTCACTACCTCACTTCCTTCCCAAATTAAATTTCCGTTCCTAGTCGCTGGCCGTCATGACGTTTATTTTGGTTTCACTTTTCGCTCCGCCTTTACTGCTCCGCCACACTATAAACATTACCAGCCTGTCCATTTCTTTCAGCTGATAATAAGAGGGAAATTGCAGCTTGTTATGAGAAAAAAAGAGAAAATGATAAGTCCTCTGTCCAGAAGACTTTACAATGGTTGTGAACATTCAATCTTAAATAAGTCTATGCGAATGAGTTACTATAGAAACAAGTTTTAGTATTAGGGTATTAAACCTGTGAATTTAGTAGTACAAATCTCAGAACTGCCCAGTGAAACATGCCCATATTGTGCCTTAAATTATTCAACACCTCCTGATTGATCAGACTCTTTAACAGCTTTGTGGTATAAATAGATAATACTGAACAAGAATTCTTCTAATCAGGGGCGATTCTAGGATCTTCATTTAAGGGGGGCTTAGCTCCCAATGAGAGTATAATAGTAAAAGATAAATAAAATAAAATAAAGGTTTCACTAACAGGGTAGGATGGTAAACTTATTGTAGCATTCCAATGTATTGCACAGATGTGTATAATATTGGATCTTCCTGATCTCTTTCACACACACACACACACACACACACACACACACACACACACACACTTGTCCTCTGATCCTCTCTCTGAGACGTCGCAGTCTGCGGATTGAAGAACGTGCTAAAGGACGGGAAGAAGCCGAAGTCTGTCGCCATTTTCATATGAAATTTAAACTGGACTGAGGCGAATTTGTGTACAGTTTATGGAGAATCGCAGAATTTTAAGAGTGCTGAGTAGAAATGTTTGGGGGACTAAAGCCCCCCTAAAAATGGCCTAGCGACCCCCATGCTTCTAATGTTTTATTTCTTGATTATTTATCATTTTATGTATTTTTTACATTGAGCTTTGTAATATTTTACACCAAGAATGATGGTCACCAGCAGATATGGAGAGGCTGCCACTAGACTACTGATCAGTTTAAGCACTGACAGTGGAGCTTTTATATGGAAGAGGGAACACACACATGCACAATTCAGTGAACGGACATTTCTGTAAAACTTGTCTGGTTAATGTTTAGTTAAAGTGAAAGAAAAGGAAAAGTGTAATTGTACCTGTGTCTTTGTAGCAGAACTGGAGCTGACATTGTTAGCTGTAGTACAGTTCAGTGTAACAGCTCCTTCTGCTGGTGAAAGACTGAACTGCAGATGAGCTCCACTTGCAGTCTTATATCCACTCCACAGATAGGAAACACTCTCAGCTCCGAGCGCTGCACACTTCACATGAATATCACAGCTGTTTGTGGACATCAAGTCTTCTCAGTTATGGGATCTATGTACATGTAGTGTACTGTGTAGGAAGGAGTGCTACCGCAGGTCATTCATACCAGCAGCTGTCAGACTTTACAACATTGCATTACAGTGATGTCCCAATGTGCTATATGTTACCATTTTATAATTTTATATTTTATAATTTTTTATATGTTTATAATTTTATATAATCTTACTTTCTTTTACTATTTGTACTGTTATTTAGTTTATTATTATTTGTATTTTGCAATATTTTTATCTTTTAATATTAAATCTTATCCTATCTTATCTTATATACATATAAACATATATGTACACACAAAAATGCATATACATTGCAAATAAATAACTGTAACAACACCCAGAAAGCACTGACAATTTTTCTAGTTTGGAAAGCTCAGAGTACAAACAATCAGCTCAAATGAAGGGACAACTAGTTGAAAACTTTCTCAATAAATGTGTTTATGTAATTAATTACAGGTTTTAATTATCAAATTTACTTTAAATAAGAACTTTAAATATTTGAGATTGATGCTGTAGATTAATTCTAACTGCAGCCACTGAGACTGTGCCAGAATCTAGGGGTTGAGGATTTTCTATTGTTACCCCAATTCTGTCATAGTCTTTCTTTAATCTTCCACCTTCTAATTCCATGGTCTTCCTGATGTTTATTTCTTTCTACATTGTAAAACAATGCTGAAGGCGGCCGAAATACACAATAATCTTGTTTGAACAGTTGATATTGAGATATGTCTGCCACTGATGCTCTGTAAAGCCTTCATAATGGCTCTAATCTGAGATGCTGTTAATTGGTGATTTCTGAGGCTGGTCACTCTAAATGAACTTCTCCTCCGCAGCAGAGGTAAATTTTGGTCTTGCTTTACTGGGATGGTCTTCATGTGAGCCAGTTTCATCATGGTGCTTGATGGGTTTTGCAAGTGCACTCGACAATACTGTTCTTGCAAGAACTATTCCAGAACACCTGACCTTCGTGTCTTAAAATAACAACTGATTTTTTGTTGTTACATATGGATTACATAAATCTATGTGTGTTATTTCATAGTTTTGAAATCTCCAGTATTGTTGTAGAATGTAGAAAATAAGTCACTAAACAAAAAACATTGAATTAGAAGGTGTGTCCAAACTTTTGACTGGTAGTGTAAATACTTGCTCAAGTGTCACTATAGGCAATTTCCTAGTTTGTTTATATTATTAGCTTCTAATCTGATGTAGCCACAGATGTAGCTTTTTATTACACTTTACATGCTGTATCATGTAGTTTGAGGTTTTCTGACCTTTAAACTAGCAGGCAGTTACATGAAAAGTAATTTCAACTGTTAGTGTAATGGCAATGACAAATGGCAGTAAATTTCTGAAGAAAGCCACTTTTAAAATTTACTGAGTGCAAAATAACTTTTGCATTTGACATTTTCTTATTAAATCTAATTGACTGCCTATTTGGACAAATGTAAATTGAGATGCACTTGTAAAAAAAAATAAAATAAATAAAATCTGTAATCCTAGATTGCATATAGTGCATTTTAGAACATTTTCAGAAAAGACTGAATGACTACAAGAGCTTAATATTCTTTAAGCATATAAAGGATCCAGTATTTATCTCACTACATACCCTGAAAAATATCAAACATCAGTATTCCTGAAAAGGGAACACAATATTTATTAAAGTTCTGCAATGCTGTGTTACATTACTGAGACTGTTGACTCAAAGCTAGCTAAAGACTACAAAAGCATTTACTCACTCACCACATATCTATCTATGAACAGTTGCTCTGGGTGGCTCTAAAAGCAAAGGTTGTATGTAGCACAAACAGTTCTGCATACAACATGATCATGTGTACTCAAGTGTGTATCAAGTGGTTTAGAGCCTTTCTCACATCTCTTGTACAGCATCACTGATGCCCACTGTGGTTCTGCTGAAACACACACTGCTAATAAAATGCATAAACATGCCTTATTCTGTGACTTGCAATAGTGTTCTTCTCCCATAAAAGTCAGCAGATTCATCTGGATTGTAAATTAAGTTTACATGGACTGCTTTGGCCAGTATTTATTTATTTTTTCTAAAAATATGTTTTATATCTTACACCTTCTTTTTGAATCAGCAAAAACAGCGTATATATCTGCAGCAGGGGGAAACATAATCAGGCCACATGAAAAAAAAGAAGAAGAAGAAGAAGAAGAAAAAGAAGAAGAAGCAGAAGCACAAATCAGAGTAGTTGAGAGGCCAACACCAAACCAAAGCTATCATTTTATCATTTATATCTATGGCAAATAATAACAAAATGAGTTTGGAGGAAATATCAGGTCACCATGACAATTTCTGAACACTAAATCATATTTACACTGTCTCTGTGTCTGTTCCATAGTCTATGCCTATCAACTTCAATATAAATAAACCTTCATTTTATATTCCTAATCATTTGTAGTAACCAAGTACATTATAATCCCATTTTGCAATGCTATACTGTCTATACATTTAACAAACAAATTATAAGTAGTTATCTTTTGAAAATTTGACTTGCTATTGTTATGAAGGGGATTCCTGCAGATAAAATGCAGGTGGAGAATCTTTATTGTCAATTATTTCAATAGGAAACAGTCCAAAACTTGGGGTAAAATATAACAGACAGTAGGTCAGATGAGCAGCAAACAGGCTATAGCATGAATAGGAAAAACAGGAAAATGAGAAGCAGAAAGTATGGTCAAGAATGAGGAACTGAAACACATTTGGTATTGGCAGCAGCGAAGCAGAAACTGAATAAATACTTTGTGGAAATTCCAAGACCCACAAGGGTTTAAATAGACACATAAATCAGGAAGTAAACTGAGTTTCTTGCTTTTGTCAGCGTTTAAATCAAGTTTGATGTCAAGCGAAAGACAGCAGAATCACTTCCTCACTCACCACATACACTATATTGCCAAAAGTATACGCTCACCCATCCAAATAATCAGAATCAGGTGTTCCAATCACTTCCATGGCCACAGGTGTATAAAATCAAGCACCTAGGCATGCAGACTGTTTTTACAAACATTTGTGAAAGAATGGGTCGCTCTCAGGAGCTCAGTGAATTCCAGCGTGGAACTGTGATAGGATGCCACCTGTGCAACAAATCCAGTCGTGAAATTTCCTCGCTCCTAAATATTCCACAGTCAACTGTCAGCTGTATTATAAGAACGTGGAAGTGTTTGGGAACGACAGCAACTCAGCCACGAAGTGGTAGGCCACGTAAACTGACGGAGCGGGGTCAGCGGATGCTGAGGCGCATAGTGCAAAGAGGTCGCCAACTTTCTGCAGAGTCAATCGCTATAGACCTCCAAACTTCATGTGGCCTTCAGATTAGCTCAAGAACAGTGCTCAGAGAGCTTCATGGAATGGGTTTCCATGGCCGAGCAGCTGCATCCAAGCCATACATCACCAAGTGCAATGCAAAGTGTCGGATGCAGTGGTGTAAAGCACGCCGCCACTGGACTCTAGAGCAGTGGAGACGCGTTCTCTGGAGTGACGAATCGCGCTTCTCCATCTGGCAATCTGATGGACGAGTCTGGGTTTGGCGGTTGCCAGGAGAACGGTACTTGTCTGACTGCATTGTGCCAAGTGTAAAGTTTGGTGGAGGGGGGATTATGGTGTGGGGTTGTTTTTCAGGAGCTGGGCTTGGCCCCTTAGTTCCAGTGAAAGGAACTCTGAATGCTTCAGCATACCAAGACATTTTGGACAATTCCATGCTCCCAACTTTGTGGGAACAGTTTGGAGCTGGCCCCTTCCTCTTCCAACATGACTGTGCACCAGTGCACAAAGCAAGGTCCATAAAGACATGGATGACAGAGTCTGGTGTGGACGAACGTGACTGGCCTGCACAGAGTCCTGACCTCAACCCGACAGAACACCTTTGGGATGAATTAGAGCGGAGACTGTGAGCCAGGCCTTCTCGTCCAACATCAGTGTGTGACCTCACAAATGCGCTTCTGGAAGAATGGTTAAAAATTCCCATAAACACACTCCTAAACCTTGTGGACAGCCTTCCCAGAAGAGTTGAAGCTGTTATAGCTGCAAAGGGTGGACCGACGTCATATTGAACCCTATGGATTAGGAATGGGATGTCACTTAAGTTCATATGCGAGTCAAGGCAGGTGAGCGAATACTTTTGGCAATATAGTGTATCTGAGGTTATTCAGTCCAGAAATAATTGCTCTGGACAGTATTTTAATTTTTATTTCATATCTTAAAGTAAATTTTGAAGGTAGTTTATCAGCAGATAAAAACTGCTGCATGCATTAGTACTTGGTCGACCCACCTTTTAGCTTTGGTTTAGTTCATGCTCATTTCATGCTCAAATTATGGATATTTCAAATTCAAATTCAAATTTTTATTTGTCACATACAAAATCATACACAGTACGACATGTAGTGAAATGCTTTTTACGACTGTCTTACATGAAAGAGGAAAGAGTAAGAAAGAAAATGTGTAACAGAAAAATGTGTAAAAGAAAATGTGTAACAGATATAAAAGTGTAAAAATATAAAAGTATAAAAACAAACACAAAAAATATATATGTATATATATATAGTACAATATAGTATATGTATAGTATATGTGAAAAATAAAACAATATAAATAAATATATGTGTAGACTCTATAATGTACAGAAGATACAGTATATGAATATATGTAGATAAAAAGGTCTGCTAAAGTCAACATTGAAATGGTGTTGCAAAAGAGTATAGTATGTACAGTGTGCATATGTAAGATAAATATATAAATATATTGTAGAAGTGTATATAAGGCAAAATATAATGTCCAGTTTAACAGGGAGTAAAGTGACAGTGCAGTGCACACACAAAGATGTACAGAGAAGATGTACAGTGAGTGTTATTGTGTGTACAGAGTAGTGCAATATTAGCATGTGCAACAATCAGCTGAGGTAGAATGTTATGTTATGTTGTGTGGGGGTAAGACCAGAGAGTCCAGATCCTAGGTGTACTGGTTGAGGGCCCGAATGGCCTGCGGGAAGAAGCTCCTCCTCATTCTCTCTGTGTTCGCCTTCAAGGAACGGAAACGTTTCCCTGACCTCAACAGAGAGAAGAGTCCATTGTTGGGATGGCTGAGGTCCTTCATAATCTTGCTGGCTTTGGTCCAGCACCGCTTGCTGTATATGGTGTCCAGATCAGGAAGCTTGGTGCGGATCCCTTGGTGGACCCTCTGGAGAGCTTGCCTGTCCTGTTTGGTGCTGTTCCCAAACCAGGCAGTGATACTTCCCATCAGGATGCTCTCAATGGTGCAGGTGTAGAATGTCTTTAGCACCTTTGAGGGCAGTTTAAAGTCCTTCAGGCGTCTGAGATGATAAAGACGCTGCCGGGCCTTCTTCACCAGGGTGTTAACGTGACAGGACCATGTCAGGTCCTGCGTGATGTAAACACCTAGGTACCGGAAACTGTCCACTCTCTCCACTGCTTTGTGCTAAAGTCCACTGTCAGCTCCTAAGTCTTGCTGATGTTCAGGAGGAGATTGTTGACCTGGCACCATGTCTCCAGGTTTTTAATCTCCTCTAGGTAGGCTGTCTCGTCGTTATTGGAGATCAGGCCCACCACCACAGTATCATCCGCAAACTTCACGATGTTGCTGGAGCTAGAAGTGGCCACACAGTCAAAGGTGTACAGTGAGTACAGCAGGGGGCTCAGAACACAACCCTGGGCGGCTCCAGTGCTGTGGGTGAGTGAGGGTGAGACATGGTTGCCCACTCGTACTGCCTGAGGTCTGTCTCGCAGAAAGTTGGAGATCCACCGACACAGGGATGGGCTAAGGCCCAACTTAGTGGTGAGTATGGAGGGAATTATGGTGTTAAACGCTGAACTGTAGTCAACAAACAGCATTTTGACATAATTCCCCCTTCTGCTGTCCAGATGGCTCAGGGCTGCATGATGGAGGTGTGCGATGGCATCCTCTGTAGATCAGTTGGGACGGTACGCAAACTGTAGCGGGTCCAAAGTGTCAGGTAGGGAAGAAGTGATGAAGTCTCTGATGAATTTTTCGAAGCACTTCATCACCACTAAGGTCAGGGCCACTGGACGGTAGTCATTCAGGCAGGCGGGCTGGGGTTTCTTGGGGACAGGAACAATGGTGGATCGTTTGAAGCACGTCAGGAATGTAGACTGTTCCAGGGAGAGGTTGAAAATCTCAGTGAACACAGGAGCAAGCTGGTCAGCACAGGCCTTCAGGACCCGACCCGTGATGCCATCTGGTCCTGCTGCCTTCCTGGTGTTCACATTCCTGAATGCCTTTCTCACGACGTGCTCCAAGATGATGAACGCGCTGTCCTCTCCGGCATGCTCCTCGTGTGTACTGCCTGTAGCACTGTTAGCACTGCTAACGCTGTTGGCGCTCTGAGCTGCAGCCTCGAAGCGAGCATAAAAGGTGTTTAGCTCGTCTGCCAGAGAAGTGTCTGCATTCACCGATCTAGAAGATGGTGTTTTGTAGAGGATCTAGAAGATGGTGTATTTGAAACAGTAAACATGCATTATATAAACATAGACATAATACAAATACAGACACAGGTGTGTTGCACCCTAGAAGTTGGAGCGATGTAAAAAAATGCGAAGTGTGCAAATTTATAATGCTTTATAATTAATCATATGGTGTGATTTGCAGTGCCAACTGTTAAAAAAGCATCACATAATATATAAATATCCAATTCCAAGGTGTTGCTACTGCAATAGCAGTGTGTATTGAAACAAGATGCTCATTATAGCCTCCCTGGAGAATATGTAGAAGACTAATGGAGGTTTGCTCTCATTATATTCCTCAGTTACAGTTACAGCATACTGGCTGTTATGATGACCTGTAAAATGAAAAAGTTACAAAGAAACAGACCAACAAATAAATAAATAAATAAATAAATAAATAAATAAATAAATAAATAAATAAATAAATAAATAAGAATTCAACTAATACTATATCTTGGACAATTTATTCAAAGAATATTTATTAGCATTATTTACTTAGTGTTTTTTTACCTTGAACTCTATAACATTTTACAGTCTGAATGATGGTCACCAGTAGACATGGAGAGCCACTAGACTACTGATCAGTTTGAGGACTGGCAGTGTAACGTCTACATGTTAGACAACACACACACACACACAAACAATTCAGTTTAATTTAAAATTAACTATTGTGTTAATTCACCAGACAGAAAAGTGTGATTGTACCTGTTTCAGGCTGTTCAGTGCTACACATTTTACATCAACAGCACAGCTGTTTGTGGGTAACCTCTGAGACTTTTTACTCTGCACAGCTGATGGGGTCTGAATGTATGTATTTAAAAACTCTCTATCTATCTATCTATCTATCTATCTATCTATCTATCTATCTATCTATCTATCTATCTATCTATCTATCTATCTATCTATCTATCTATCTATCTATCTATCTATCTATCTATCTATCTATCTATCTATCTATCTATCTGATCAAAGGTTTGTGGACACTTGACCATCACACTTCAATCACAATGACTTCCATTCCTGATGTTGGGAAGTTGGGTGAGAAGGTCATTTTAGTTCATCACAAAGATTCTTATTCTGTGTTACAGATCCAAATGCAACAATGGAGAATGTTCTTGTGGTTGAAGAACTTGTAGCGTTCTTCCACTAATTTAAGATCCTCAAAATGTGTAATTATGGCCTGGAGCATAGTCAGCAAACATTTTACGATTAAATTCCCAATAAACAAATGAATTCTTTGGATATGTCACTAGATCCAGGGAGATTCCAACTTTAAGCATCTTCTCTGTATCAGTTACAACAACACACAGACCTGTAGCAGGGGAAAATGTAATGAATATTACATGCATGTGTACAAAATAGCCTTCATTTAAACTACAACAATGAAAAAATATTTAAAAACATTCATAGTTAATTTTAATAAATAACAGTATTGGACTTTTCTTTGGTGAGTTTGAAAGAAATAGAAGGTCACCATGTGTAACACTTTATAATTTTTTGGATACATTTCTAAATGTTTTATTCTTTTATGTTGAAATAAGGTAATTTCTTAATAAAAATACAATTATTAATTACAGAATATAAATATTAATTTAAATAAAGTAAAATGTTAATAATATATCAAATATTGTACAGTGTAGTGTTGTTTAGGAAAGCATGGTGTGGGGATGCTGAAAATCAAAATACAGTACGGCTGGAGGAACGAGTCTGGCCAATCGGAATGCCCCATTCATTTAATCACGGTTGTGATTGGCTGCTGGGTATGCGTGCAGTTGGGGAAAGGGAAGCAGAATTCTCCAGCATCCCAGTTTTTCACATCACTGTCCTGAGTGTTTCATTTTGTTCTGTGTATGCTGTATTTTTACGGTTTCTCTGCAAGCCCTATTATGTTGCCCAAACGCTCTGCACCTTCTAAGGCTTCTGGCAAGAAAGATACATACATACAGTACTCACTATAAATGTGATATTTCTACAAATTTACCCCAAATTCATTGCGCTATATGCTTGCAAATGTTTTCTGTGTGTGTTTAAAGAGTGTGGGACGGTAATTTACGGCTTAAATAATAAAGAAAAAGCATTTGGGGGTGGCGTCCATGTATCATGGATTTTCGTTTATCGCGGGTGGGATTACTGTACTAGAGAGTATGAGAGATCATGTCGCTGAGCGGGTAGATTGTGCAACACATACACACAGAAACATAGACAGAGTGTACACTTGAACTTAATGGATGAAAAGCTGTAAGTGTGTTTTTGTTGAGTTCTTTGAGTTTTGTTGATTTGATGTAAGTAAAATTAAATAGAAACCTATTTGGATAAATGTAATTTAAGCTGCACCTCATGCAAAAAGCAGCAATTCCAAATGTATCTTGTGCATTTTGGAACAGATTGCACCTCAGCATACAATGTTTAAAAAAAAAAAGAAACCAATTTATTGTGTATGTTTAAAAGAGCTCAATAAGCTTTATACATTCATTATATGATCGCATATTTATCTCAGTATAACCCTGAAGAACACCAAATAGCAGCAATCTAGAAAAGAAAACATAATATCTGTTAGTCCTACATTACTGTGTTACTTTACAACTCTTCAGTTCTGCTGCAGCTCTAATGAGACTGTTGATCCAAAACTAGCTAAAAACAGCAAAATCACTTCCTCACCCATCACATATCATTAATCTGCAAATGTTTGATAACGAGACACACAAGGGTTTAAATAGACTCATAAATCAGGAAGTTTGAGCTTCCCTTTTTTGTTTGTATTTTTACTTCTTGTTCAAAGAACACTTGTTTCTCTGTCTAAAGACTGCAAGCAGAGGCAATCCACATAAAAAATAAAAAAAAATCAACTTACATTTAGCCTATCTTGATCTAAGATGGTACCTTTCATTATGGCAAACATTCAGCTTGTCCAGTGTTTTAGTTGCAGGATGTTTAGACATTCCTTCTACATCATTAGTAATAGTTATATTTTTTCTTTAGTAAGTTCTCTGACAGAGAAGATTCTAGTATCGAGGTGCCCATACAGATTCCATATAGGGTTAATGAGAGCAAGAACACTGCAGTTTCTTTAGGGAAAAAGGTCTTTCTTGCCCTAGGCAGAGTTAGTAATCCCCCAACTCTTCAGAGCCATCACATCGGTGATGACTCGTCGGTATGATTGCAAAGTCAAAGCTTATGTTAAGGATTGCTCACAGGAGTACCACATTTCTCCACTTCACGTGCCAGGTTTACTCTTCACAGTGAAGCACCTGCTGAGATACCTTAATGAGCTCTGTTTATAGCATACTTTATCTTAAGATGCGTTAAATTAGCTAGGCCTTTATATAGCTTACACAGCAAGGAACAAGATGCTGTGTCATGACTCACGCTATGGGGACACTTTGTCGAGGAAGTGTGTCTGAAGCTCCGTGTGCACACACGCCAATTCATTGACTCGGACAGGACCTGTGATGGAGGAATACGTGCCAGCATGTCCATATAAAGGGCATCTATGTCACATCCATTCAGCTTGCCTTTTGTTTTGTGTGCATCTCATTCCATTCTCAGGGAGCTGGCTTACTGTACATATGAAACCTGTTCTAGATCCTGATACTAAAGCAGTTTATGATGCAGGGGGCCTTCAAGAACATTCCATGATAATTAATGCAGATGCATCAGGGAATGAGAAGGGAGGGAGAAAAAAGCTCCAAAAAAATAAATAAATAAAATAAAAGGGAGGAAAAGGGGGAAAAAAACAACCTTGCAAAGACAAGGGGAAATCACAATTAACTTGACAACTTGACAACTTCAACATCTAAAAAAAAGTACACCAAATTCTATTTTATAACATTTACTGTTTTCAGCATAAATTCAAGAAACTATGACTATAGTAATAGAAAATAACCTCTACTTTGACGTATATGCACTAGCTTAGCTTGTAGCACGGTTGGCTAAACCCATAAATGAGCTGCCCCCCATGAACTAAACACATGAGCCAAAAAAGAAAAAGCCACATAAACACATTCAATAAATAAACTCTTACTAAATACTCCATTTTCATTCAATTATTTTCTCTCAATATGTTCACATGAATTTCACATTCACATGAGTTACACATTGTGGTATCACAAAAAGGGCCTATGTAATACTTAAACTGTGGCTAAATGAGTCAGTTTATGAATTCACTTACCAAGAAGATGACAATAAGGCTTTGCTCCACTAAGTTAGCTCCACACCTCTTCAATAGAAAAGTCACCACTGTTTTTATCCTCAACTCATGAATTTTGGTTAATAACTTGGTTTCCCTCTCATTTTAACCACATCCTCAAGTTGAGACTGCTCTTCCTCCTCATCCAATGACGCAACCCACTAAGGGCAAAGCTCTTACCAATTACCTGCATACTCTTCCTGTTCATGGCATTTGCTGTTACTACCCCTTGAGCAATAATCAAAACATAATATAGATTTTATTTTATTTATTTATATATTAATCTTTTTTTTTTTTCATTTTTAAAACATGAGTTTTAGTAACCTGGGTTACATTAACTCCACCTAAGGCATCCAGTCATTCTGCTACAAAAAAAATTAGGGTCTTTGTCATCTCTATATCATTGTTTTTTTTCTTTATCACTTACACTGCTAGCTATAAATCACTTTCTTATAAATCACTCACATACTTAGGTCATTACAAACCAGTGAATTTTGTGAGAATATGTATCACGTCTGATAATGAAGGAAAGGACAGAATATACTGTAAGAACTGTTGCTATCTAGAAAAAGTAATGTTTATTTATGTTAATTTCATACAATACACACAATACTCCTAAAAATTCTGTAAAAATGCTAAGAAATAAAAATTAATGCTTTAAAATATTCAGTAATGGAAATTAAAAAAAATATACCAATAACATATAAAAAGATTTTAAAACAGATTTACAATATGTATTATGTATAGATTTACAATATGTAAGAATTACAATATGTACTTAAACTACTTATTTACTACCTATATAGTCTATGAGATAATACAGGTATCAAAAGTCCTGAGCAGAATAAGAAAAGTTACAATTATTATATTCATATAATATAATCATATTGAAAGCTTTCAGTCATATTGGATGTATTTAGCCTTATATCGCTTTGGTTTTTATTACACAATTAACACACTCTGGTGGACACTGAAGGCTAGAGGAGCCTATTATCAAGAACAAAAGAAAATGCAGTACTGAAAAAGGCACTAGAAGATATATAGAAGACATCAGTCCCTGCACCAAATAATCAGTTAACAAGCACACTGCTCACTCACAGACAATACTGTATCAATGACATTTAAAGGTAAAATTGATCCCTTTTATAATCCACTAATGAGTAAAGAGCATAAATAAACACAAAAATACATAGCAATATAAATCTATAGAGCTCTAAAAACAAAATAATAAAACAAATATACTTCTTTAAATACAACAATAAAAAAATAAGATTTTTTAAACTTTAACTAGGATTATTAGGATATTAATCAGTTAACACTTAAATTGAAAATACACTTTATTGCCAAATTAAGTTTAGAAAATTTAAAATTGATTTAAAATTGATCAATCCAAATTCTATCTAATATGTGTGGATAAATACATTCAGCTCCTGTTCTTACATTAACATTCCATTAATGACTTTATGAAATGCTTAGATTAAAGAAAATTGAAAAAAGGTTTCCAAATACTATGCTGCCTGCTTAAAATTGGAGTGTTTCAATAATTCCTGGTTGGACAGTTTTCATCATGGACCTACAGAAAGAGGACATTTTATATAATTAATATAAGTTAATTAATTCATTACATTAGTTGATATAAACAACTACTGGGTGTGATTTGTCATTCACTTAGTAAAATTGTAATTCCTTCGGTTTTCAGTAGCTGTAATTGTGTCCTTTTTTTCCTCAATCCCCAAAGCAAAGTTTGCATTGCATTCCCACAAATTCCTATTTTTTGCTTTACCTATTACCCATCGTCAGTGCTACCTATGAGGTCATTTTCATCGACCGTATATGGGTATTTGTGGGTGGTACTTGCATGAGAGATGAGGCTAATTCTCTTGCACATATTTGGAAAGACTGTGATTTATAAATGCTGTGCAGTGTGTATGCAAGGTTTATAACAGAGATAGAAAGTGACTCTTACCTGCATTTTTACCCTTTAAACTTTTAACCTGGGCATAAGTTGTATCAGCAATTTCAGTGATATTCCCTAAAGAAAGAAACACACAAAAATTAGAGCAAAAAATTGAGAACATTGCAACAAAATTAAAGAAAAGGCTAGTATGTTTTAGATTTTGAATTCTAATAGTTACTGCGATAGTTTTTCCCTCATCGTCACCATGTACAAAAGGTAATCTGTACCACACTATTGACATTTTGTTGAATTGGTTTGTGTAATTAAATTGATTAGCAATGCACCAAAATTGTTTACATGGTGGGAGTACAGGCCAATATCACATTGCAATTTGCAGCAAGTTTCCCAAATGTAATTCAAGCAAATGACCACACTCATATTGCTATAAGGGTGGCTAATCAGCATAAGTATGTTTCTTGTTAATTCAAAGCATTTATCTGAATTCCCTAAGTCACTTTAAATGACATGCAGTATTTTGTGCATCTTGTGCATTAAAGCTGTCACATATTAGAGGCAAAGGATGATGCAAGTATATATATATTTATTTGGTGAAAGGCAACAAACAACTGTAAACTGTAAAAAAAAAAGAAAAGAAAGAAGCGCGTGAACTAAGTATACAATGACAAAAACTGAATTTAAATAGTGGTGCTAATGGAAAGTAACATAAAAGAAATATGAGTGATCAGTGGAACACAAGACATGATCATGATGAGCTGGAGCCGATGGGTAATGTAGTTCAGAACCGATTTTGACATAACCATGACAAACACATAAAAACACTGTCTGTATTCATGGGAAACTGCTATAAACTATTAATTAGATAAAGTCTCAGTGTGCTTGTTTGTGGGCAGAAACTGGGAGGGAGAAGAGGCTGATTTACCCACACACTTTTGTAAAGATTGTAATGCAGTGTGAATGCCATGAAAGTGTGTGTAAGCAAGAGTTTATATGATTTTATATATAGTATTATATATTTTAACATATTTTTGTTTGCATGCTATTTCTTGTTTCCTGTTCTTGATGCTTGACCAACTCACATCTTCATTCTAGAATTAACACAAAGTTTAAATAAATGAAACCCCAGGGCCCAATAAAGGTTCTAATGACAACCAAAAAAATGTATATACATCATTCAGGCATAATATTATGACCACTGAGAGGTGAAGTGAATAACTCTGATGATCTCCTCATCATG